>NC_056744.1:623759008-624059008 GCF_019279795.1 Protopterus annectens
ACACCACATCTGATATCAGAATACTGTTCTATCATTCTGACATTGACTGCCGTTTATTTTGCATACATAATAAAATGCATCTAGTGCATCTGCGTCCATATAAATAATATTCATAGTTAGGCATATAGCACATTGTTTTGTAAGCATATATTCCTTGCCTGTTGTTGCCTGCATAGCAGGAATGTGTTACTCCTATGTTTGTTATTTGGTTCCCTTCAAACCTTGGGATATCTTTATAATAGAACTGGTGTTTCAGGCTTCCTTCATATTTAAATTCAAATTCTGGGCTGCCCAAGAAGCATTTACTTAGTCACTACAACTAGTTAAAAATAGTTGTTTTTATAGTTCTAGCTGTCTGGTGGTGTAACTGCATCATATTTGTTCATATTTTGAATAATTTGTCTGTTTTATAACACTCTTTCAAAGAAGTAAGGCTTTGTTTCAGTCTACCTGCCATCAGTTACTTACCTATTTCACGGACTGCAACATTTGTGTGTGATGTCTTCAACATTCCAAGTTACATACCACAGCATCCAGATCAGTATTTATTTTGATGCCCATTGCTGTTAATTTACTCGCATGTAATAACCGCTCATTTCAACCAGCTTTAAATGTGAAGCTCAGATGCTTATTTGCTCTATGTAAATAAGTATTTACATATAGCTCACTTTCATAAATTAATGTAGAATTCCTTTTTTACAATATTTATCCAGCTATATCAAGGCGATTAATGTGAACATCTGGGTAATATAGTCAGGGCTTTATCTTTCTGCATAATGTATTGGCTTGTAAACGTCTCTTCATTTTAAGACATATTAGGTTGGAAATAGCCAAATGCGTGACACATCAGACAACGTAGCAGACTTATTCATGCTGATATCCCCTATATGGATCTATGGTCACACTCCAGATGATTTGCAAATATCAGTCATTTTCCTTGCAGTGCACTTCAGACAATAAGACTATAAAATTCAGATAGTCAGATATTGCAAACCATGTTATCTTCAAGGACAGAAAAAAAACACTGTGATATTTGCTACACAATACAGAAGCCATAGGAACTGAGCATTATACCAATTAGAAGATTTTGCAGATGCTGTCCTTTAAAGACAAATTCATTAATATAACATATATGTAGCCTTTAAATTAACTTTTCCTTTACAATTCTTCCACTGTTATAAACACAGTGGATAAATATACTATATTAGTTGTGTATTAGAGATATAGTATTTCCATATATTTATTGTATTATTTGAGATTAACTTTTCTAATTGTATTCTGTTTGTAGAAGATTTGAACAAACATTGCTGCTACTTGACAATGAGTTACTCTCTTGAGTTTCATTTAAACCCTTTACTTTAGTGGTATCCACATGCAGCTGCCATTTACTTTTCTTTTCTAAAACGTCCGTTTTTAATATCCCATCCCCCATTATGTTAGTTAGCGTATTTATAACTTGAAATTACCAACTCTGCTATTCCATGCAACTTTTAAAAATGCAGAGTCAATACATTACATTTATCTTTCTTTTTAATAGATAACAGATATTCTCTTATATATTCATAAAACAACTGTCTTTCCTATATAAAAGCTCAGGCAGGCACATGTTGCTATACAAATCATGGGTCTTTATCATATGAGTGAATTGCACAAATTGCGAACGCTCATAATATTGAATGTTCCTGACCTCGATCTTCCGATTGTGGGGGGCTGCGCCCTCCCCCCCACTAAATATATATTCCAACTCCAAGATCGCACTACAGTGAGGAAAGGGCAAATGTCCCATTCTTCACTGTACCGCAATCTCAGAAAAAGCACTTCGAGGTCCAGTACATTCGATATTATGAGCGTTCACAATTTGTGTGATTCAGTCTAATGATATAGACCCACAAATGGCAAATACACTTTTACAGTATGCTCTATGATTGAAATAATACTTATTTCCAGTTTCAGGATGCATGAAAGTATTTGTTGTCTTTACATATTTAGAAAAATCGCCGAGTATTGCATGTAAGCTTACCCCTTGCATTGTTATGTTTTTCATCCATAATATTTGTCTTGTTATTCATGCATTCCTTCAGAACTTTCCAGCACCTATATACAAATAATTGGAAATCATCAATTATATCTGATAATATGTATTGCTACTTAGAATTTCACAATTTCTTTTGATTTACTTTTCTGTTTTATGTCTTAGAAATGTAAACTTAGTTAAAATTCATAAATCATTAATTCCTAATCTTTTATCCATTTTATTTATTTATTTATTTGCAATGGGTTTATCAAGTAGGCGGTCTGGTCAGCTGACTCTTTCATTCACACATTGGGTATAGACAACAGTACAACATTGAAGGCTCAAGTCAAAACAATGTATAACACTAAAAACTACAAATCACAAAGATAATAAAGAATATGTACCTACATATAACTGTTAACAATGAGAACATGGGGAAAATGCTGTAAGTAATAATAATAAAAAATTTACATTTTTACAATATAGATTAATATAATAGAAACAGATTTTATAAGCAAATGCAATGGAGGAATTTCAAAAACTCAAGTGTAAAATAAAGTTCAAATTCAGTTTGGAGCTGTTCCAATTGTTTTAATCAACATCACAAAATAAAGTGCACTTGACTTCCTTATACAAGTATTCTTTCAGTGATGTTGTTAGCACATCCAAAATTTGATTGCTTTTTACATCATTTAGCAGAAAGTCAGAAGGTTCCACAGTGATGGTCCTGATGTGGAGAAGGCTCTTTCTTCTATAGCACTTTCTTGTTTAAGTCAGAATAGTCAAAGAATGTCATTTTGGCATCTTTCTTAACAAGTAATGTTGGTCTGTTGGTGGCAGTTTTCTTTCATGGGGCAGTAACCATGTTGTTGTATTCTGAAAAGCAAGGTACCAAGAAGCAGAATAGTCTTGTTTGTGATATGCAGTCAATTGAAACAAATTAAACCTTTATAATAAATCAGAATGAAGCATGTTTTGTTTTGCCAAGAGCAGACTGCTTATTTTGTTTTCTGTAAATTGCGGTTTCTGGGTATTGTAGGATGATGAGCATCATAGCAGAGGAAAGTCATATTCTTCTTTGGGAATTAAAACATTTTTAGCTACAGGTATATGAATGACAGGTGATAGGAGTTGAATGATTTGATAATAATGTTTGACTAAGAAAAGAACTTCAGCAGTGATGTCTGTGTGTAGAAAAAACACAGGGAACAAGTCCTCAATGCACTCCCCCAAGGCCAATAGCACTGTATCAATGGGACCCAATAATATGCTGGAGTGCCTCCTTAATAGCATGACGCATGACCTATTAGGATCACTAGAATCACTTTGTAACCATAGCTTCTAGATGGGGATTGTGCCAAGTGAAAAGAGGACTGCAACTGTTATCCCTCTGCACAAGGGTGGATTATCTACAGACCCAGGAAAGTAAGGCCCTGTAAGTCTGACTAATCTCATATGCAACAGCATGAAAACAATTATCATAGAAATAATAAACTGTGACATAAGAAACCTTGAGTCACAGGATCTAACCCAGTTTGGTTTCATCAAGGGCAAGTCATGGCTACTCAACCCAGTAGACTTCTTCAAGGAGGTCACCAAAGCAATAGAGAAGAGAAAAACAGTGCATACTGTCTACCTTGACCCGGACAAAGCGTTTGACATAGTACACTACTCAGACATTATTGACAAACTCACAAAATTAGATATAAACTCCTATGTCACCCACTACATAGTGAGCTGGCTCACAGATTGGACACAAAAAGTTAGGGTAGAGGAGTCTCCTTCCACAAAGAGGCCACTCACTAGTGGAATGCCTCAGACAGTTGCAAACTGGTTGCATAGACTATCCCAATAATGCAAATACTCTTCAAGAAGATCTCAGACAGTGACAAATAACTGGTGCCAGAGCCATAGTCTAAAGCTCAGTGCCAAGAAATGCATAATAGTATCCTTTGGGAAGATGGCTAACCCTGAAAATTATCACATTCACTATATACCCTAAGAATAGTCCCAGTGGTCAGGGATCTGGGATCGCACAAAGATAGCAACCTGGCCTTTGACCACCATGTGTCTACAATAGCAAGGAAATCATTTTTATGTTGTGCAACTTATAAGCAAGAGTATGGCATATAGGTCCTAGGATGTCATTGTTCTTTTGTACTTGGTCCTTATTAGGCCAATCAATAGAGTACAATGTCCCCTTCTGTATATACCTGACCAGCATATGCAAAAACTGGAGTGTCCATGAAAGTTCCTCACAAAAAAAAAATACAAGATATAAACATGTCCTGTGTGGACCATATCAAAACCTTGTCCCTGTACTTAGTATTCTACAGACTGCTGAGTAGCAATCTGTGCCTAGCTACAAAGCACCCACTGATCTTGCTCTGAGGGACCTGCTGCACATCTGCAACACAAAAGGATCAGAATTACTCAATCTAGGGTCATTGTAGCATAAATAGGACATGCTGGAGGGACAGGATGTGTCCCAGAGACAACCCCTTCTCTGGAACAGGCTTCTCTTCCATGTCAAGCAGAGCTCTTCCATAATCCAATTTAAGTGAAACATGGACCAAGGGATGGGGAACTGGAAATTTACTCCTGGTCTGGCACCTAAATCTCTAGTAGCTAAAGGCAGCCTGCAAATGCTTGACCACCCATGCCTAAGTCTACATATATCCCATGAAACAATGCTATTAGCCTGCCAGACATATTTTGGAAGCAAGGCTAGGCTAGGCTTAACCCCCCCCCCCCAGGATCATTAGCCTAGTAATTGTGTATGAAACTATGAATCTATAAGTTAAGGGAAGGGCCAACAGTGAGCCCAAGGAGTTTTAGTTGTGTGGCATTATGTATGGCTTTTCCTTGTCTTTAAGATTTAAGGGTGGTAAGGTAATGAGTTTTTTGTGGGGATGAAAATAGCACATCACTAGTTTTCTCTAAGTTAATTAAAAGTCTCTTATTATAAAGCCATTTACATAATTCTGAGAATCTGTGCTGCAGACTAGATTAAAGGGTATGATGTGTTCTGCTAGAGTCACGCATTAGCACACCATGCTCAAACCACTCTCCAAGGCCAAAACCTCTGCATCAGTGGGTCCCAATAACATCCTAGTATGCCTCCTTAACAGCAGGAATCATGAACTATTGCACCCTCTAGAATCACCGCTTAACTGCAGCCTGCAAACAGGTTTTATGCCAAACAAATGGAGGACTGCAACAGTTATACCACTGCACAAGGGCAGGCCAACTATGGACCGAGAAAATTATTAACACATAATCTTGACTAGCCTAATATGCAAAGCTGTGGAGAGAATAATAATGGATATCTTAAATGGCGACATAGGTAATGTACAAACATTGAAACCAAATCAGTTCAGGTTTGTCAAGGGCAGGTCTTGCCTACACAACCTGCTGTATGGTCCCCAGAGCAATGAACAAGGGCAAAGTTGTGCATACCACCTACCTCAACCCTGTCAAGACATTTCACAGAATACCCCATTTGGGCATTGTAGAAAAGCTCACAAAACTAGGTATAAACCCCTACATCATCATCTGACTTACAGACAGGACCCAAGAAGTTAGAATTAAGGAGTCAACCTCCACAAAAAGACTGGAAGGTTCAGTGCTGGGTTTGCTCCTGTTCTTCATCTACTTTGGACGTCAAAACATGAATGGCAAGGCTTAAAAAGGCTCTAGGTCCATTTTCTATCTAATGTAAGGTTGATTAGAAAATGTACAGAAAAGACAGATTGTTGGCTTGGATTTGTTAATGTTGGATTTTTTTTTTTTTTATTATTTTCCTTTTGATTGTTAGTGCTGTACCTTTGATCAATACATGAGGCTGATATATATGTGAAATTAACCAATGGAAGCATTTTGTATATATTGTATATAATGTGTGAATTTGTAATATGGTTGTGAAAAATAATAAAAATGATTATTGAAAAAAAAAGGCTCTAGGTCCAATGGTCCTTATGATCAAAGGCTTCTAGCTGATCAAGTCTGCAGATGATTGCAAATCGAGTGCAATCCCTTTATTCACCCAAGACACAAATAACCTCCAAGAAGAACTGACATAGACTAATAACTGATGCCAGAGTCATGGTCTAAAACTCACTGCCAAATACTGCATCATAGTATCTTTCAGAAAGACAGATGCTCCAGCAAACTACTACATTGACAAGTAGGCTCTGTAGACAGGGACTTGACATTTGACCTCATGTGTCTACTGTGCTGAAGACATCATTCTATGTTGCGCAACTTATAAGCAGGGGTATAGCATCTAGATCCAAACTTGTCATTGCTCTGTTGTACTCTGCCCTCATGAGACCAGTCATTAAGTACATTGCCCCGTTCGATATGTAACTGGCCAGAAATATGCAACAACTAGAGCATCCTCAGATATTCCTCACAAAAAGAATACATTGTGTGGAAACAAGTCCTATGAGGACTGCCTCAAAGACTTGTCCTTATATTCAGCCTCCTACAGGCTGCTGAGAGGTAACCTTTGCCTGCCTACAAAACATCCTCTGATCCAGCCCTAATGGAATTGTTGCACATCTGTAAAGCAAATAACATTAGGAACACCTGATCAAAGAGCCTAAATTTTGCTTGCAACATAAATAGGACATGCTGGAGGGACAGGTATATGTATTAGATGCACCCCTTTTCTGGAACAGGCATCCATGTGAAGCAGAGTTCATCCCTGCACTTATTCAAGCAAAACTTATATCAGTGGATAGGGAACTATATATGTACTAGTGCTCTAACACCTATGTCTGTATTAGAGAAGACACTTGTAAATGCTCGGCCACCCATGCCCAAATATATATATATATATATATCTATCTATATATATATATATATATATATATATATATATATATATATATATATATATATATATATATATATACCCTCATAAAAAACTTGGGAAAGCAAATTTTATTGGGAAGCATGCCTAGGCAAAAAAGGCCCCGTTGGGTCGATAGAGTAGTATTCTACTATGATAAACTCATTAACCTTCTTCAAGTGTAACCTAAGCTGCTTGCTGTGCATCTAAGGTATGATGAGACTTCTTCACAATGGATTCTGAACCCACAAAAAAAGGGAAATAAAAAAAAACGGTTTCAGGCCAGTTCTAAAACTACTTTCAAAAGAAAATGTAGATCTGGCTGAAGGAATTCCATTCTTGTGGAAGATCAAATAAAGATCAGTAAGGAAAATGTCCTGCAGTTCAAAAATCTTACAAGCAGAGGGATCTCCACCAGTTCAGAATCTTCAAAGAAATTAACCTAAGAGTTGGCAAGTCACCCAGTTTGAATGGAGGATGGACAAGCCTGTCAGTCATGGATTCAAGTCCCAAGGAAGGGAGAGTTCTTCAAAGGTAGATTACATGTCTCTCAACTGTACAGATTTTCGTAGAATATCCAGATTTTTGCCTCATATTTTAGGTCTGTTTTGCATAAAATCTTGCTTTTCTGGCAAATCATTGAGGGTTGAAGTCAAACATAATGACAGACATATGAGTTTTAGACTTCATACCCTTCAGAAAATTCATGCTAATAAGAAACAGGTTGTTCTATCAATTTTCTAAGTTTGCAAGAGCAATATTTTAAAAAAGTGTCCCTATTTTTGGGCCTTTGTCTCCCCATTATTGATGGTTTTGTCCAGATTTCTTGCACTAAGAGATTGACAGGCATGGTAGGTGAATATACTAGAACTGGCAGTGTTAAAGCCCTCCATGTGTATTGAGACCTGTGCAGCCACATTCAATTTGAAGTTAACAGAGAAGGAATAATTAAATACACCAAGTCTGTTATAGGATGAATTAGAAATAGCAGTACATGGCAACTGATACTCAAGAACAGGTAAGAATCCTCATGTGGTATTACCCAGCATCTGGTCTTCCAAAACAGGTAAGCCCAGTTTTGCTGCACTGGGCATCTGCAGCCCAAACTCTGAAAGACCTAAGGGAGATCAGGCTAAAGCATCCCTCATATTTGTGTTTGATAATAGGGATGCTTTAGTTGTCACAGACTCTTGCATCATAAGACATTTATAGTTAAACACAGACATTCAAAAGACAGAAATCATCTCAGAAGGTTCGAATTAAGAGCTCACTTTGAGATATAGGCTGCATTTCTAGACATGGATGAGGATCTGAGTAGAAATAATACCAAGAAGGAAGTGTTGTGCCAAAGTGCACACAGTACCATACTTATATGATGTGAAAATGTGATAAAAAGAAGTTTAGAATAGATGTTCATAGGCATGCTGTGGACTGCCAGTAGCAGGAAATTATTGCAGAGATGATGCTGTCATGAAAAGTGAATCCAAGCCAACAAATCAGCCTATTCAGCTAAAATACGAGACTAATAGTGCTAGTCAACCACAGATACTGTATTGTGTCGTGCTAAAAGCCTCTTTTGACATATAGCTACCATTCTCTAAACTATCCGCTTGCCATCAGCAAAAGTCACTGCCCTGCCCTCAGTATATATATATATATATATATATATATATATATATATATATATATGGGTCTACTGTTTTTAATCGAATTACATTTGCTCGAAAATGATTTCAGGCAGCCCACTTCACTAAAAGCTCATTTGACTGAAAGCTCATTTGGTCAAATTTAATTTGGCCGAAAATGGAATATAGCCCCTGCCCCACTGCAGTGTGACCCTGGAGTGAGAATATAAAGTTGGGGGTGTGTGGGGGCACAGCTCCCCACATTTGGGGGTATAGGGGCATAGTGCCCCACATTTTGCAACTAGTTTTTACTGACGTTATATGTTTCAATGTATTTTGAATGGATACACAAGTATATAATAGTGAATACACTGCAATTATATGGGGGGCTACACCCCCCCACACCCCACTTAAGTTTATATTCTCACTCCAGGTTCGCACTGCAGTGGTGCAGGGGCTATATTCCATTTTGACCAAATGGAATTCGACCAAATGGATTTTCAGTGAAAAGCATTTTCAGTGAAGTGGGCTGCCTGAAATCATTTTCGACCAAATGTAATTCGACTAAAAGCAGTAGACCCATATATATATATATATATATATATATATATATATATATATATATATATCATGTTCTAAAATGGCAAATATGTCTGCAAGGCATGCTGAGGAATGTCAACAACGACAGCACATTATGCATGTGGTGTTGTAGTGAAAAGTGAATCTGAATTTATCAAACAAAAACTCAACTCAACACAACTAATGGACAGTTTCTATCACAGATGCCTTACTCTGACACATATCAAAATGTTTCCCATAGTCCAACTGGACAAAAAAGAGAGAAAAGCTCCACATTTATAAATAACTGTAAGATACATATGCGATACACAGATACAAATATTGATTTAGTCTCAGATACAAATGCAAAATGAAAATACATGTAATATATTTCACTGATACAATCATATGGTGTAGTCAGGATATAAAGAATAGCAGTACTGTGATTGTAGGTAGAAAACAAGCAAGTTAAGTATACTGTACATATGCTTAGTAGGGGTACACTATTCAAATATAAAAATAACAGGTTGTGTTCCTTTAGCTGCCTTAAGACATTTATTTCCTAACCAGGGTTTGTGCAAGAGCAGATCCATGATTCTTATAGGTGTGATATGAAAAGTTTTTTTAAAGTTTGAAGTGTTAGTTGTCTGATATTTAATGGCAGGGAATTCCAAGTTTTGGCTATGCAGTTAGTGTAAAGGGAAACTCCAGCTGTGTTTTTAGGTTTGGATATATTTAGGAAGGATTTGATACTGGAATGCAATACCCTGTTATTGTAGTGTATTAGTAGATTTTGAAGTACTGGTATTTTTTCTGGCCGATTTAGTATTCAGTGGGCGAAGGTGAGTTGATTATAAGCAAGTAGATTTGGTAGTTTGAGCCAGGATAGTTGCTTTAAAGCCAAACAATGATGGGATCTGAGCTTTGTTACTGTGGCAAGCTTTGCGATTTTATTATAGCAAGTTTTGAGTTTTGCTAGGTCAGATTTCTTAATGTTTGTAAGAATCTGTGTGGCGTATAGTAGCATGGAGATAAGATGGGCTCTTGCTTAAGTGGCCTTTGAAGATTTATTTAGAAAGTGTCAGTTTCTGTACAAGGTTCCTAGTTTTTTGTGAATTTTTTTATGGCCTGAGATATCTATATGTTAAATTTTATATTCCGATCAATGACCACTCCAAGTAATTTTGTTTGGGAAACTGGAGAAATAATTTTATGGTTTAATGATGAGATATTGAATGGTGCATGAGCGTCCGCAGCTTTAGCTGGATAGAAGAGCATGAGATTTGTTTTGATAGGGCTAAGTATAAGTTGTGCATTGATTAGCTAAGAGTCCATATTATTAAATGACTGCTGTGTGATTTTTTTGGAGTTTTTGAGTATTGGGTGGCACAAATCAGGGTGAAATCATCCATATTGAACTACAGAGGCAAGTAGCAGTATGAAGATTGTTAGTAAAGATAATAAAAAGGAGAGGGCCCAGAACAGATCCCTGTGAAACTCCTAAGGTTACAGGCAGTAATGAAGAGATATTTTGTTGCCATTTTACAACTTGCTGGTGTCCAGTTAGATATTGCTGGAAATGAGTAAGTGCAGAATGGCTAACTTTAAGTTCTGAGAGTGTAGTTAAGAGTTTAGAATGGGAGACAGTATCAAAAGCTTTGGACAGATCAAGAAAGATGGAGAAAAGTAAATTGCCATCATTGTGATGGTGGTTAATAATGTTAGTAAAGTTAACAAGGGCGGTAGTAGTAGTGCTTTGATTAGGACAGAAACCATGTTGAGTGTTCGAGAGAAGGCTATTGGTTATTGGATAGTTTAAGATGTAGGAATGGATGCTCCTCCCAAGTATTTCTGATAATGGTGATAGTATAGCTACTGGCGGTAATTTGATAATTCTGTCGAGTTTCCACCTTTATATAGTGGGATAATATGTGATACTTTCCAAATGTTAAGGCTTTGTTGTTCTGAGGTAGATCAATTTATTAATATGGATACTGGATAAGATATTACTTCTAGAGGAATTTTTAGATATTCATCAGGTAGATAGTTGGGAGCAAGTGTAGTAGGTTTAAGCCTTTTGAGATATTTAACTATGGCATTTATTGGGACAGGTTGGAAAAATAAGTTATTATGATCTAGTGTGGGTGCTATGTGAGTCTGGATATGTGAAGAACAATTGTTTGTGATGGCTAGTATGGATTCAGTGAATCTGTAAAATTGTGAGGCTATGTTGTCTTTAGTATCAGTGAGTGTTGATGAGGGAGTACTAGTTTGTCCTGGCTGTGGGATTTTTTTGATAGCAGCCCAGAATTTTTGTTCGTTTCTTTGATTTATTTGATTGGACACTGCTATAGTAATTTATTTTGTCCTGTTTTTTAGCTTTATTTTGTAGTTCTAGATATGTTTGCTTATTAGTTGTAGTTTTGTTATTTAGCCATTTCTCCTAGGCCTTTTCTTGAGTTTTAACAGAGATTGTTTCTTTGGTTAGCCAGGGGGCAAAATTGGATTTTATCTTTATTATTCTGGGGTGGGGCAAGATGTTTAAGATATTGAGGAAGGCTGAGTTAAAGTATTCAACTGCATTAGCTAAAGGGAAATGTTTGCATGGTGCCCAGTTGCATTTTTTAAAACTAGTTATGAAGTCTTGGGGGATAATTTTTTTCTTATCTCAGAATTGGTGGTAGGTGGTAAGTTTGGATTTATTCGGTGTCGAAGAATGTAAATTGGAATATGGTCACTGAGGCTGTCTGGGAGACAGCCAGACTGTGGGGATACATTTGGCTTGTTTGTAAGGATCCAGTCTAGGATTGAATGTTTATTTCATTTCTATTACTTTTACTGTCATTGGCATCTCTTAGATAATGTGTGCACCATATTAGCTTTAACTGTCTGTAGCTTAGGGTTTTACTGGTGATAGCTTTTACTACTGTTTCTTTTGTGCAATTTAGTTAAATAACATCTACTTTATTGGCCTTTGCTAACTATATACTTTAACTACAGATTTTAGCATTCATTAAACTACTATCAGTGTTCTGTCCTCACCTTCACTCTCTAATACTTTTTTGGTACTCACCTCTGCTGAAGGTCTGAACCCACTCCGTTCACCCTTCAAGCTCACCCTGCTCCCCTACCCTACCCCCAAATCTCACCCACCCCCACTACACTTGACCTTATACTTCATCTTAGTCACTTGACATACTTTCTGCTCCAATCATTTGTCTTAGCCAGTTCTCAATACCTCCTACTCTAACACCGCACCCATACTAGAACTTACACATCATAAGCCCACCTTCACCACACAGCAACAAACACTACTTAACCTGGCCAAAATAAACTACAATGCATGTCCTACTACCCTTGCTCCTACTAGCCCTCACCTCCCTTTCCTACATTACAGCTGTACAAATTAGCTTACCCCTAGACAGTAGCTCATTCCATACAACACTTACTGAAAAACACACTGACTCCCTCATAAACTTTACAGTCTGTCCAACACTATTTAACACTAGTATTATTCTACACACTTCTAACATCCACCTATCTAAAACTATCAATATGAAAGCAGTATATACATCACTCTCAAACCTTACCTATGCTATCAAACACATATTCAAACTCAGTAAAAGACTTCTTATCGCTGTGCCATACACCCAAACCCAGGGCCCAGTTTTACTGACCTCCCCAATAGACCTCAATCTGATCTACTAATAATTAACATCAATATAAGGAGTATTTCCAATAAACTCCAAGATTTATGTGCTATTATTACTCATTACTCCCCTGACATTCTAACCATTACTGAGTCATGGCTGAAACCACATATCCCTAGTGAGGAAATTCTACCACCAGGTTACAACATCTTAAGGCTAGATAGGGAAAATAGGAAAGGTGGCGGAGTTGCAATTCTATTCAAAAAGTAAATAAACCTTCAGCCATTTCATACCCCTTTGCCAACATTTCAAAATGCCAAAATCATAGGCTCTATCCTACCAATAAACAATGATAAAAAAATTAATATTTTGTGCTGCTACATTCCTCCTGGAAATACCTCTCCAGCTATTGAAGAAATCCTTCAATGGCTGAATCAAAACTCCCCTCAAGAAACAATTTTATTAGGAGACCTCAATACTGACTGGCTAGCCTGCAACTCTAACAACCCCACTAACAATATTAACCTTTATGGTTTCACACAACTAATTCATATGAGTGAATTGCACAAATTGCGAACGCTCATAATATTGAATGTTCCTGACCTCGATCTTCCGATTGTGGGGGGCTGCGCCCTCCCCCCCACTAAATATATATTCCAACTCCAAGATCGCACTACAGTGAGGAAAGGGCAAATGTCCCATTCTTCACTGTACCGCAATCTCAGAAAAAGCACTTCGAGGTCCAGTACATTCGATATTATGAGCGTTCACAATTTGTGTGATTCAGTCTAATGATATAGACCCACAAATGGCAAATACACTTTTACAGTATGCTCTATGATTGAAATAATACTTATTTCCAGTTTCAGGATGCATGAAAGTATTTGTTGTCTTTACATATTTAGAAAAATCGCCGAGTATTGCATGTAAGCTTACCCCTTGCATTGTTATGTTTTTCATCCATAATATTTGTCTTGTTATTCATGCATTCCTTCAGAACTTTCCAGCACCTATATACAAATAATTGGAAATCATCAATTATATCTGATAATATGTATTGCTACTTAGAATTTCACAATTTCTTTTGATTTACTTTTCTGTTTTATGTCTTAGAAATGTAAACTTAGTTAAAATTCATAAATCATTAATTCCTAATCTTTTATCCATTTTATTTATTTATTTATTTGCAATGGGTTTATCAAGTAGGCGGTCTGGTCAGCTGACTCTTTCATTCACACATTGGGTATAGACAACAGTACAACATTGAAGGCTCAAGTCAAAACAATGTATAACACTAAAACTACAAATCACAAAGATAATAAAGAATATGTACCTACATATAACTGTTAACAATGAGAACATGGGGAAAATGCTGTAAGTAATAATAATAAAAAATTTACATTTTTACAATATAGATTAATATAATAGAAACAGATTTTATAAGCAAATGCAATGGAGGAATTTCAAAACTCAAGTGTAAAATAAAGTTCAAATTCAGTTTGGAGCTGTTCCAATTGTTTTAATCAACATCACAAAATAAAGTGCACTTGACTTCCTTATACAAGTATTCTTTCAGTGATGTTGTTAGCACATCCAAAATTTGATTGCTTTTTACATCATTTAGCAGAAAGTCAGAAGGTTCCACAGTGATGGTCCTGATGTGGAGAAGGCTCTTTCTTCTATAGCACTTTCTTGTTTAAGTCAGAATAGTCAAAGAATGTCATTTTGGCATCTTTCTTAACAAGTAATGTTGGTCTGTTGGTGGCAGTTTTCTTTCATGGGGCAGTAACCATGTTGTTGTATTCTGAAAAGCAAGGTACCAAGAAGCAGAATAGTCTTGTTTGTGATATGCAGTCAATTGAAACAAATTAAACCTTTATAATAAATCAGAATGAAGCATGTTTTGTTTTGCCAAGAGCAGACTGCTTATTTTGTTTTCTGTAAATTGCGGTTTCTGGGTATTGTAGGATGATGAGCATCATAGCAGAGGAAAGTCATATTCTTCTTTGGGAATTAAAACATTTTTAGCTACAGGTATATGAATGACAGGTGATAGGAGTTGAATGATTTGATAATAATGTTTGACTAAGAAAAGAACTTCAGCAGTGATGTCTGTGTGTAGAAAAAACACAGGAACAAGTCCTCAATGCACTCCCCCAAGGCCAATAGCACTGTATCAATGGGACCCAATAATATGCTGGAGTGCCTCCTTAATAGCATGACGCATGACCTATTAGGATCACTAGAATCACTTTGTAACCATAGCTTCTAGATGGGGATTGTGCCAAGTGAAAAGAGGACTGCAACTGTTATCCCTCTGCACAAGGGTGGATTATCTACAGACCCAGGAAAGTAAGGCCCTGTAAGTCTGACTAATCTCATATGCAACAGCATGAAAACAATTATCATAGAAATAATAAACTGTGACATAAGAAACCTTGAGTCACAGGATCTAACCAGTTTGGTTTCATCAAGGGCAAGTCATGGCTACTCAACCCAGTAGACTTCTTCAAGGAGGTCACCAAAGCAATAGAGAAGAGAAAAACAGTGCATACTGTCTACCTTGACCGGACAAAGCGTTTGACATAGTACACTACTCAGACATTATTGACAAACTCACAAAATTAGATATAAACTCCTATGTCACCCACTACATAGTGAGCTGGCTCACAGATTGGACACAAAAAGTTAGGGTAGAGGAGTCTCCTTCCACAAAGAGGCCACTCACTAGTGGAATGCCTCAGACAGTTGCAAACTGGTTGCATAGACTATCCCAATAATGCAAATACTCTTCAAGAAGATCTCAGACAGTGACAAATAACTGGTGCCAGAGCCATAGTCTAAAGCTCAGTGCCAAGAAATGCATAATAGTATCCTTTGGGAAGATGGCTAACCCTGAAAATTATCACATTCACTATATACCCTAAGAATAGTCCCAGTGGTCAGGGATCTGGGATCGCACAAAGATAGCAACCTGGCCTTTGACCACCATGTGTCTACAATAGCAAGGAAATCATTTTTATGTTGTGCAACTTATAAGCAAGAGTATGGCATATAGGTCCTAGGATGTCATTGTTCTTTTGTACTTGGTCCTTATTAGGCCAATCAATAGAGTACAATGTCCCCTTCTGTATATACCTGACCAGCATATGAAAAACTGGAGTGTCCATGAAAGTTCCTCACAAAAAAAAAATACAAGATATAAACATGTCCTGTGTGGACCATATCAAAACCTTGTCCCTGTACTTAGTATTCTACAGACTGCTGAGTAGCAATCTGTGCCTAGCTACAAAGCACCCACTGATCTTGCTCTGAGGGACCTGCTGCACATCTGCAACACAAAAGGATCAGAATTACTCAATCTAGGGTCATTGTAGCATAAATAGGACATGCTGGAGGGACAGGATGTGTCCCAGAGACAACCCCTTCTCTGGAACAGGCTTCTCTTCCATGTCAAGCAGAGCTCTTCCATAATCCAATTTAAGTGAAACATGGACCAAGGGATGGGGAACTGGAAATTTACTCCTGGTCTGGCACCTAAATCTCTAGTAGCTAAAGGCAGCCTGCAAATGCTTGACCACCCATGCCTAAGTCTACATATATCCCATGAAACAATGCTATTAGCCTGCCAGACATATTTTGGAAGCAAGGCTAGGCTAGGCTTAACCCCCCCCCCCCAGGATCATTAGCCTAGTAATTGTGTATGAAACTATGAATCTATAAGTTAAGGGAAGGGCCAACAGTGAGCCCAAGGAGTTTTAGTTGTGTGGCATTATGTATGGCTTTTCCTTGTCTTTAAGATTTAAGGGTGGTAAGGTAATGAGTTTTTTGTGGGGATGAAAATAGCACATCACTAGTTTTCTCTAAGTTAATTAAAAGTCTCTTATTATAAAGCCATTTACATAATTCTGAGAATCTGTGCTGCAGACTAGATTAAAGGGTATGATGTGTTCTGCTAGAGTCACGCATTAGCACACCATGCTCAAACCACTCTCCAAGGCCAAAACCTCTGCATCAGTGGGTCCCAATAACATCCTAGTATGCCTCCTTAACAGCAGGAATCATGAACTATTGCACCCTCTAGAATCACCGCTTAACTGCAGCCTGCAAACAGGTTTTATGCCAAACAAATGGAGGACTGCAACAGTTATACCACTGCACAAGGGCAGGCCAACTATGGACCGAGAAAATTATTAACACATAATCTTGACTAGCCTAATATGCAAAGCTGTGGAGAGAATAATAATGGATATCTTAAATGGCGACATAGGTAATGTACAAACATTGAAACCAAATCAGTTCAGGTTTGTCAAGGGCAGGTCTTGCCTACACAACCTGCTGTATGGTCCCCAGAGCAATGAACAAGGGCAAAGTTGTGCATACCACCTACCTCAACCCTGTCAAGACATTTCACAGAATACCCCATTTGGGCATTGTAGAAAAGCTCACAAAACTAGGTATAAACTCCTACATCATCATCTGACTTACAGACAGGACCCAAGAAGTTAGAATTAAGGAGTCAACCTCCACAAAAAGACTGGAAGGTTCAGTGCTGGGTTTGCTCCTGTTCTTCATCTACTTTGGACGTCAAAACATGAATGGCAAGGCTTAAAAAGGCTCTAGGTCCATTTTCTATCTAATGTAAGGTTGATTAGAAAATGTACAGAAAAGACAGATTGTTGGCTTGGATTTGTTAATGTTGGATTTTTTTTTTTTTTATTATTTTCCTTTTGATTGTTAGTGCTGTACCTTTGATCAATACATGAGGCTGATATATATGTGAAATTAACCAATGGAAGCATTTTGTATATATTGTATATAATGTGTGAATTTGTAATATGGTTGTGAAAAATAATAAAAAATGATTATTGAAAAAAAAAGGCTCTAGGTCCAATGGTCCTTATGATCAAAGGCTTCTAGCTGATCAAGTCTGCAGATGATTGCAAATCGAGTGCAATCCCTTTATTCACCCAAGACACAAATAACCTCCAAGAAGAACTGACATAGACTAATAACTGATGCCAGAGTCATGGTCTAAAACTCACTGCCAAATACTGCATCATAGTATCTTTCAGAAAGACAGATGCTCCAGCAAACTACTACATTGACAAGTAGGCTCTGTAGACAGGGACTTGACATTTGACCTCATGTGTCTACTGTGCTGAAGACATCATTCTATGTTGCGCAACTTATAAGCAGGGGTATAGCATCTAGATCCAAACTTGTCATTGCTCTGTTGTACTCTGCCCTCATGAGACCAGTCATTAAGTACATTGCCCCGTTCGATATGTAACTGGCCAGAAATATGCAACAACTAGAGCATCCTCAGATATTCCTCACAAAAGAATACATTGTGTGGAAACAAGTCCTATGAGGACTGCCTCAAAGACTTGTCCTTATATTCAGCCTCCTACAGGCTGCTGAGAGGTAACCTTTGCCTGCCTACAAAACATCCTCTGATCCAGCCCTAATGGAATTGTTGCACATCTGTAAAGCAAATAACATTAGGAACACCTGATCAAAGAGCCTAAATTTTGCTTGCAACATAAATAGGACATGCTGGAGGGACAGGTATATGTATTAGATGCACCTTTTCTGGAACAGGCATCCATGTGAAGCAGAGTTCATCCCTGCACTTATTCAAGCAAAACTTATATCAGTGGATAGGGAACTATATATGTACTAGTGCTCTAACACCTATGTCTGTATTAGAGAAGACACTTGTAAATGCTCGGCCACCCATGCCCAAATATATATATATATATATATCTATATATATATATATATATATATATATATATATATATATATATACCCTCATAAAAAACTTGGGAAAGCAAATTTTATTGGGAAGCATGCCTAGGCAAAAAAGGCCCCGTTGGGTCGATAGAGTAGTATTCTACTATGATAAACTCATTAACCTTCTTCAAGTGTAACCTAAGCTGCTTGCTGTGCATCTAAGGTATGATGAGACTTCTTCACAATGGATTCTGAACCCACAAAAAAAGGGAAATAAAAAAAAACGGTTTCAGGCCAGTTCTAAAACTACTTTCAAAAGAAAATGTAGATCTGGCTGAAGGAATTCCATTCTTGTGGAAGATCAAATAAAGATCAGTAAGGAAAATGTCCTGCAGTTCAAAAATCTTACAAGCAGAGGGATCTCCACCAGTTCAGAATCTTCAAAGAAATTAACCTAAGAGTTGGCAAGTCACCCAGTTTGAATGGAGGATGGACAAGCCTGTCAGTCATGGATTCAAGTCCCAAGGAAGGAGAGTTCTTCAAAGGTAGATTACATGTCTCTCAACTGTACAGATTTTCGTAGAATATCCAGATTTTTGCCTCATATTTTAGGTCTGTTTTGCATAAAATCTTGCTTTTCTGGCAAATCATTGAGGGTTGAAGTCAAACATAATGACAGACATATGAGTTTTAGACTTCATACCCTTCAGAAAATTCATGCTAATAAGAAACAGGTTGTTCTATCAATTTTCTAAGTTTGCAAGAGCAATATTTTAAAAAGTGTCCCTATTTTTGGGCCTTTGTCTCCCCATTATTGATGGTTTTGTCCAGATTTCTTGCACTAAGAGATTGACAGGCATGGTAGGTGAATATACTAGAACTGGCAGTGTTAAAGCCCTCCATGTGTATTGAGACCTGTGCAGCCACATTCAATTTGAAGTTAACAGAGAAGGAATAATTAAATACACCAAGTCTGTTATAGGATGAATTAGAAATAGCAGTACATGGCAACTGATACTCAAGAACAGGTAAGAATCCTCATGTGGTATTACCCAGCATCTGGTCTTCCAAAACAGGTAAGCCCAGTTTTGCTGCACTGGGCATCTGCAGCCCAAACTCTGAAAGACCTAAGGAGATCAGGCTAAAGCATCCCTCATATTTGTGTTTGATAATAGGGATGCTTTAGTTGTCACAGAACTCTTGCATCATAAGACATTTATAGTTAAACACAGACATTCAAAGACAGAAATCATCTCAGAAGGTTCGAATTAAGAGCTCACTTTGAGATATAGGCTGCATTTCTAGACATGGATGAGGATCTGAGTAGAAATAATACCAAGAAGGAAGTGTTGTGCCAAAGTGCACACAGTACCATACTTATATGATGTGAAAATGTGATAAAAAGAAGTTTAGAATAGATGTTCATAGGCATGCTGTGGACTGCCAGTAGCAGGAAATTATTGCAGAGATGATGCTGTCATGAAAAGTGAATCCAAGCCAACAAATCAGCCTATTCAGCTAAAATACCGAGACTAATAGTGCTAGTCAACCACAGATACTGTATTGTGTCGTGCTAAAAGCCTCTTTTGACATATAGCTACCATTCTCTAAACTATCCGCTTGCCATCAGCAAAAGTCACTGCCCTGCCCTCAGTATATATATATATATATATATATATATATATATATATATATATATATATATGGGTCTACTGTTTTTAATCGAATTACATTTGCTCGAAAATGATTTCAGGCAGCCCACTTCACTAAAAGCTCATTTGACTGAAAGCTCATTTGGTCAAATTTAATTTGGCCGAAAATGGAATATAGCCCCTGCCCCACTGCAGTGTGACCCTGGAGTGAGAATATAAAGTTGGGGGTGTGTGGGGGCACAGCTCCCCACATTTGGGGGTATAGGGGCATAGTGCCCCACATTTTGCAACTAGTTTTTACTGACGTTATATGTTTCAATGTATTTTGAATGGATACACAAGTATATAATAGTGAATACACTGCAATTATATGGGGGGCTACACCCCCCCACACCCCACTTAAGTTTATATTCTCACTCCAGGTTCGCACTGCAGTGGTGCAGGGGCTATATTCCATTTTTGACCAAATGGAATTCGACCAAATGGGTTTTCAGTGAAATGCATTTTCAGTGAAGTGGGCTGCCTGAAATCATTTTCGACCAAATGTAATTCGACTAAAAGCAGTAGACCCATATATATATATATATATATATATATATATATATATATATATATATCATGTTCTAAAATGGCAAATATGTCTGCAAGGCATGCTGAGGAATGTCAACAACGACAGCACATTATGCATGTGGTGTTGTAGTGAAAAGTGAATCTGAATTTATCAAACAAAAAAACTCAACTCAACACAACTAATGGACAGTTTCTATCACAGATGCCTTACTCTGACACATATCAAAATGTTTCCCATAGTCCAACTGGACAAAAAAGAGAGAAAAGCTCCACATTTATAAATAACTGTAAGATACATATGCGATACACAGATACAAATATTGATTTAGTCTCAGATACAAATGCAAAATGAAAATACATGTAATATATTTCACTGATACAATCATATGGTGTAGTCAGGATATAAAGAATAGCAGTACTGTGATTGTAGGTAGAAAACAAGCAAGTTAAGTATACTGTACATATGCTTAGTAGGGGTACACTATTCAAATATAAAAATAACAGGTTGTGTTCCTTTAGCTGCCTTAAGACATTTATTTCCTAACCAGGGTTTGTGCAAGAGCAGATCCATGATTCTTATAGGTGTGATATGAAAAGTTTTTTTAAAGTTTGAAGTGTTAGTTGTCTGATATTTAATGGCAGGGAATTCCAAGTTTTGGCTATGCAGTTAGTGTAAAGGAAACTCCAGCTGTGTTTTTAGGTTTGGATATATTTAGGAAGGATTTGATACTGGAATGCAATACCCTGTTATTGTAGTGTATTAGTAGATTTTGAAGTACTGGTATTTTTTCTGGCCGATTTAGTATTCAGTGGGCGAAGGTGAGTTGATTATAAGCAAGTAGATTTGGTAGTTTGAGCCAGGATAGTTGCTTTAAAGCCAAACAATGATGGGATCTGAGCTTTGTTACTGTGGCAAGCTTTGCGATTTTATTATAGCAAGTTTTGAGTTTTGCTAGGTCAGATTTCTTAATGTTTGTAAGAATCTGTGTGGCGTATAGTAGCATGGAGATAAGATGGGCTCTTGCTTAAGTGGCCTTTGAAGATTTATTTAGAAAGTGTCAGTTTCTGTACAAGGTTCCTAGTTTTTTGTGAATCTTTTTATGGCCTGAGATATCTATATGTTAAATTTTATATTCCGATCAATGACCACTCCAAGTAATTTTGTTTGGGAAACTGGAGAAATAATTTTATGGTTTAATGATGAGATATTGAATGGTGCATGAGCGTCCGCAGCTTTAGCTGGATAGAAGAGCATGAGATTTGTTTTGATAGGGCTAAGTATAAGTTGTGCATTGATTAGCTAAGAGTCCATATTATTAAATGACTGCTGTGTGATTTTTTTGGAGTTTTTGAGTATTGGGTGGCACAAATCAGGGTGAAATCATCCGCATATTGAACTACAGAGGCAAGTAGCAGTATGAAGATTGTTAGTAAAGATAATAAAAAGGAGAGGGCCCAGAACAGATCCCTGTGAAACTCCTAAGGTTACAGGCAGTAATGAAGAGATATTTTGTTGCCATTTTACAACTTGCTGGTGTCCAGTTAGATATTGCTGGAAATGAGTAAGTGCAGAATGGCTAACTTTAAGTTCTGAGAGTGTAGTTAAGAGTTTAGAATGGGAGACAGTATCAAAAGCTTTGGACAGATCAAGAAAGATGGAGAAAAGTAAATTGCCATCATTGTGATGGTGGTTAATAATGTTAGTAAAGTTAACAAGGGCGGTAGTAGTAGTGCTTTGATTAGGACAGAAACCATGTTGAGTGTTCGAGAGAAGGCTATTGGTTATTGGATAGTTTAAGATGTAGGAATGGATGCTCCTCCCAAGTATTTCTGATAATGGTGATAGTATAGCTACTGGCCGGTAATTTGATAATTCTGTCGAGTTTCCACCTTTATATAGTGGGATAATATGTGATACTTTCCAAATGTTAAGGCTTTGTTGTTCTGAGGTAGATCAATTTATTAATATGGATACTGGATAAGATATTACTTCTAGAGGAATTTTTAGATATTCATCAGGTAGATAGTTGGGAGCAAGTGTAGTAGGTTTAAGCCTTTTGAGATATTTAACTATGGCATTTATTGGGACAGGTTGGAAAAATAAGTTATTATGATCTAGTGTGGGTGCTATGTGAGTCTGGATATGTGAAGAACAATTGTTTGTGGTGGCTAGTATGGATTCAGTGAATCTGTAAAATTGTGAGGCTATGTTGTCTTTAGTATCAGTGAGTGTTGATGAGGGAGTACTAGTTTGTCCTGGCTGTGGGATTTTTTTGATAGCAGCCCAGAATTTTTGTTCGTTTCTTTGATTTATTTGATTGGACACTGCTATAGTAATTTATTTTGTCCTGTTTTTTAGCTTTATTTTGTAGTTCTAGATATGTTTGCTTATTAGTTGTAGTTTTGTTATTTAGCCATTTCTCCTAGGCCTTTTCTTGAGTTTTAACAGAGATTGTTTCTTTGGTTAGCCAGGGGGCAAAATTGGATTTTATCTTTATTATTCTGGGGTGGGGCAAGATGTTTAAGATATTGAGGAAGGCTGAGTTAAAGTATTCAACTGCATTAGCTAAAGGGAAATGTTTGCATGGTGCCCAGTTGCATTTTTTAAAACTAGTTATGAAGTCTTGGGGGATAATTTTTTTCTTATCTCAGAATTGGTGGTAGGTGGTAAGTTTGGATTTATTCGGTGTCGAAGAATGTAAATTGGAATATGGTCACTGAGGCTGTCTGGGAGACAGCCAGACTGTGGGGATACATTTGGCTTGTTTGTAAGGATCCAGTCTAGGATTGAATGTTTATTTCATTTCTATTACTTTTACTGTCATTGGCATCTCTTAGATAATGTGTGCACCATATTAGCTTTAACTGTCTGTAGCTTAGGGTTTTACTGGTGATAGCTTTTACTACTGTTTCTTTTTGTGCAATTTAGTTAAATAACATCTACTTTATTGGCCTTTGCTAACTATATACTTTAACTACAGATTTTAGCATTCATTAAACTACTATCAGTGTTCTGTCCTCACCTTCACTCTCTAATACTTTTTTGGTACTCACCTCTGCTGAAGGTCTGAACCCACTCCGTTCACCCTTCAAGCTCACCCTGCTCCCCTACCCTACCCCCAAATCTCACCCACCCCCACTACACTTGACCTTATACTTCATCTTAGTCACTTGACATACTTTCTGCTCCAATCATTTGTCTTAGCCAGTTCTCAATACCTCCTACTCTAACACCGCACCCATACTAGAACTTACACATCATAAGCCCACCTTCACCACACAGCAACAAACACTACTTAACCTGGCCAAAATAAACTACAATGCATGTCCTACTACCCTTGCTCCTACTAGCCCTCACCTCCCTTTCCTACATTACAGCTGTACAAATTAGCTTACCCCTAGACAGTAGCTCATTCCATACAACACTTACTGAAAAACACACTGACTCCCTCATAAACTTTACAGTCTGTCCAACACTATTTAACACTAGTATTATTCTACACACTTCTAACATCCACCTATCTAAAACTATCAATATGAAAGCAGTATATACATCACTCTCAAACCTTACCTATGCTATCAAACACATATTCAAACTCAGTAAAAGACTTCTTATCGCTGTGCCATACACCCAAACCCAGGGCCCAGTTTTACTGACCTCCCCAATAGACCTCAATCTGATCTACTAATAATTAACATCAATATAAGGAGTATTTCCAATAAACTCCAAGATTTATGTGCTATTATTACTCATTACTCCCCTGACATTCTAACCATTACTGAGTCATGGCTGAAACCACATATCCCTAGTGAGGAAATTCTACCACCAGGTTACAACATCTTAAGGCTAGATAGGGAAAATAGGAAAGGTGGCGGAGTTGCAATTCTATTCAAAAAGTAAATAAACCTTCAGCCATTTCATACCCCTTTGCCAACATTTCAAAATGCCAAAATCATAGGCTCTATCCTACCAATAAACAATGATAAAAAAATTAATATTTTGTGCTGCTACATTCCTCCTGGAAATACCTCTCCAGCTATTGAAGAAATCCTTCAATGGCTGAATCAAAACTCCCCTCAAGAAACAATTTTATTAGGAGACCTCAATACTGACTGGCTAGCCTGCAACTCTAACAACCCCACTAACAATATTAACCTTTATGGTTTCACACAACTAATTCAAGAACCCACGAGAATAGACAAAAAAAAAACCCCATAAACAATTCATTATTGATTGGACACTAGTAAATAACCCCAAAAATCACTATCATACTGGATGCTTACCTGATGTTCTCAGTGACCATCTCCTCACTTTCCTTCTAAGGAAACGTACCAAGATTCCTAATCCCATAATCTATAGACACATCAGGGATGATCGTAACTTAACCCCAGATAACCTAAACAACATTCTACAGCAATGTAACTGGCAGCCTCTGAGAATTTTACACCTGGATCAGGCAGTAGACTACTTTAATGATATATTTATCTCTGTTCTAAATTCCATTGCAGCAATAAGAAAGATAAAAACTAAAGTTAACTATGCCCCATGGTTAAGTAGGGACATAAGAGCTCTACTAAAAACAGAGACAAGGCCTGGAAGAAATGGAAACAAGAAAATACCAATCATACCAAGCAAAAGTATAAACAACTTAGGAATCTAGCCCAAAAACAAACCAAACTAGACAAACAAAACTACTTCCTAAGTCCCCAAGACAAATACTTAAAAAAACACTAAAATGTTGGCATAGTATCAATTCCCTACTAAAACCTGGAATAATTGCTACCCCCACCCCCACCTCCCACTATACTAACAGCAAAGATATAGCTTACCAACTTAACTGTCATTTCATAACCTCAGTCCAAACTCTGTCCAACCAACTAACAAACACTAATACCTCACCAGCCTCATCTACTGGGAACTCTCCTAGCAACACTTCCAACCTACCTTCCTTCTCCCTCTCTCACCTGTCCCTACATCTAAAATGAGAAACCTCCTCCTTAAACTAAAACCTACCAGACTAGCAGCAGATGGTATTCCTGCTAACTTATTAAAAATAGCAGCTGACTCACTATCATATCCAGTATCAATCCTAATAAGCAGGGCCATTCAGGAAGCTTATGTGCCACAACTAAGGAAAATATCATACATTATACCTCTTCACAAAGGTGGTAAATCTTATGACTTTTCCAACTATCGGCCTTTCTTTCCCCCTTATCTAAGATCCTAGAGAAATACATACATTCACAAGTTATGCAATTTCTGAATACAAACAATCTTCTCTCCTCCACCCAACACGGTTTCCGCCCTCACCATAGTATAACTTATGCTCTTCTCTCCTTCACCAATCTGGTTAATCATCATAGAAATAACAACAACTATGTATCTGCTACCTTTTCAGGCATCTCTAAAGCATTTGACATGGTCTCACACCCTAAAATATTGGATGCTCTTCATTCTCTATCCTTTACTTCCCCTACTATCTCCTGGTTCAATAGCTACTTATCAGATAGACAACAATCTGTACAATGGCACAATGACCTATCCCCTCCTCCCCTTAACTCTATAGGAGTACCACAAGGCTCAATATTAGGCCCACTACTCTTTTCTATCTTTACAGACAATCTTTATACCTCCTCTAAGCAAGCCTCACTTATTCAGTACGCAGATGACTCCACTCTCATCTGTGCAGCCTCATCTGTCAATACCCTACAACAACTTACCCAAGAATCTTTCTCTGTTATTGAAACTTGGATCACTGACATCCAACTTATTCTTAACCCCAATAAAACAAAACTTCTCCTGTTCACCCCTAATAAAACAAAATTGACCCCCTCTACTTTCCCTGTCTCATCTAGGAATGGCACTATCATCCTCCCTTCCACCCACACAAAACTCCTAGGAGTTGAAATTGACAACAACCTAGCATTCGATCTACACATACCACAAACCATTCAGAAAGTTCACAAAAAATGGGAACCCTTTACAAACACAAAAACTATCTCACAGAGAAATCTAGAATCACCCTAATTCAAACTCACCTCTTATCAACACTTACTTATGCTGCACCAATCCTAACCCATACTAGAAAAGCAGATCTGGACAAGTTAGAGTCATGCTATAACAAGATTGCCAAATTTGCTAACAATTCCCCCTTTAGAACTCATCATTGCCAAGTACTAAAAGAACTTCAGTGGCCTGAATTTCCTAACTTACTAACGTACAAGCAACTCACCTGCACTTTTATCATCAGAAACTACCCAGAAAAAACTCCTGTCCTTAAACAGCTATTAACCTCCCACTCTTCCATTTGCCCTCTCCGCTCATCTAATAAACCTCTCCTCAGTGTTACTACTGCTAACAACACTGCAGGTAAAGCCCTATATTCCCACATCGTAGCCAAGAAATGGAATAATCTCCCCACTAATATTGCCTCTACTACGACAAACACAGACTTCACAATATTACTCAAATCTCATCTTAGGACAACATGGATCTGCCTATGTATCACTTGATAATCTTTATACCTTCTCTTCTCCTTAAAACAATTTGAGTCTAGAATTTACACTATTCTATTTGCATAAGAATGCATATTCTTAGAATAACTCTCTTTTGTCTTTGTACTTCTTTAAGTGTTTGCTTACTAGTAATGTAAACTGTCTCCACTACCTTTGTAAATACTTAATCTAACTGTATTTCAGTCCTGCATTGCCTGTTATTCTTTTTGTATGTAATCTACTCTCTTCTCATTTTGTATGTTTCTCTTTGTATTAACTTCTTACTATATCTTAATTGTGGAGCTTTTCTTCCCGGGCATCCACTGAAAATGGATCTGGTCCAGCTGGGTTTTCCCAGTAAACAAATGAAAAATAAAAAATAAAAATGAAAAATAAAATTTGATGTTTTGTCAACTCTAGTAAAAGTCCAGATTGTTTGTGAGAAACCGTGTAAGTAAATGTGGTCAGAGAGATTTTGAGAGTTGCAGGAGAGCCAGCCCATATTAAAGTCACCTATAATTGTTTCCTGAGAGTGGGATGTTGCTGTCCAATTTAGGATGTGTTCTAGAGTAGTCAGATTGTTCCCAGGTGGAATGTTGGCTTCCACTATGTTCAGCTGTTTCTTTGGATTAATTGTTAGTTTAGTAAACACTATTTCAGTGTTAAAGTTTGAGATGGTTAAGTCTAGAGTTTCTAAATGGAGATTGTTTTTGTATAGAAAGGTGATACCAACACCTCTTTTCTGTTGTCTGTCTAGCCTATTTACGTTGTATCCTGGGGGAAGTATTTTTTTGTTAGAGATGTCTTGTTTTAGCCAGGTTTCTGTTATAAAGGCTGTATCTGGAGTATATAGAGCAAGGGTGGCATGCAGTTCTTGAATTTTGTTCATGATGCTCCTGAGACTTATATTAAGTAGTAGTAAGTATGTACCTTTTCTGGGGAGAGTTAATAGTTGTTGGGGATGGTTTGGGGTGTGAAGATCTAGATGGCTTGAATTTGTTTGGGGGCCAGGGTTGGGGTGAATGTCCCCACTAAGTACGAGCTGCAATGCAATATGATCTATAAATTTTAAGTATTTTGATATAAATGTATTTTATTTCTGTGTAACATAGGTTAATACAATACAATTAATAATACGATTTTAGAACATTCAATGCAAATTAAGTTCATTATCATGGCTAACTGTCCTTAATTTTATGCAATGCCCCTGATTTTGTCTGTCCCTCATAAAATGTTAGATTTTCTGGTAAATTACTATGAGTTACAGTCCATCAATAAAGCAAGACATTAGAGATTCATTCCTTTTATTCAGAAAATCCATGTTGAAGGAAAAACGTGTTGCTCTATTACCTTTTAAAGTGAATTTGCATAATATTTAAAAAATGTCTTAAATTTTAGGCCTTTGTTCCCATGTTATTTTTTTTTGTCCTGAGTTCTTGAACAAAGACTTGTTCTATGGAACATGAAAAAGAAAAGATAAAAAGAGGTAGAGTTCAAATAAATTCTTATCCCCCCACTTTTTCACAACTCATGTGCCCTGGACCCTGTCAGTTTATTGTACTTGCCACAGTTCTAAAATGAAGCAAATAAATGCAGCCACTCATTATGTACCCTTTAAACTTCCCATATCTCAGAAACCAGTTGTTAATGGTTCGCCTCTGCCACAAACAAAACCATCCTTAAGCTAGCCTAATAAAAATTCCACCTCATGGAGCAAACAGTATATAATCATAAAGCTTTATGCAGTTCTAATAGAAAAGTTAAGGGCAGTTCCAAGGGCTAGTGCTCTTAGAAGTCAATAGGAAAGTCAATATCAACCGCAAGATCCAAAAAAAAAACAAACTGGAGGATGCAGAAGAACAGAATGAAATCCACACGGTATTAGAGTAATGAAACTTTTATTCCACACTTTCGTAACCAGACTTCATCAGAATAAAATGTACATTCTTTACATCACATTTAAAAGCAATTTTAAAATGCCTCTGCACCAATAAACACATCTTTCCACTTAAACAGTTACACAATTAATCAATAAAATTTCAAAGCTCAGGAAGTTATTTCCTTATATAAACTCTACAGTCGTTCAAAAAACATTTAATGTTAACAACGTCATTAATACCATTTTTTTTATCTGAATTTAATCTGATTTGCCATGAAGCCACCTTTTGTCCAAGGCTTGTTTTGAAATTGCCACCCCTAAAATCGTGACTCCCTTGCTCCAGCACAGAAAACAAAATTTTTTTGTACATGGGACAGGTGGTAGTATGGTTATAAAAAGCATTTGTCTTGTCTTGTTTTCTAATATTATAATAATGTTCCTTTATTCTAGTGCATAAGGCTATTGCAGTCATACCAATTTAGAATGCACTACAATATTCCCCCTTTTGGTTGAAAATACAAGTGTACAGAATATACAATGAGAGTAGATAAGAACCTGGTAGAGCATTGCAAGATATTTCACAATTGAATAAGAATATATAAATGTTTTCCATATATACATTCAAGCATTATTTTCCCAGGACAAGAGAAGGAGCAGCAACACCATGCAGTTTTTTTATGATGTAGCACATTTTCCTGAGATCTTGGGAGCCAAAGAATCCACACAAATGGTGCTATCCAGGCCTCAACTGGCCCAGAGCATGTGTGATACCTCAGCAGGTAGGGCTTCAACTCCCTGCATTTCCAGGTGGCCTGTAATACCCTGAGCCATATTAATAGCATGCTTATATGCCACCTTGGCAGTTTACATGATTCTTACATTTGACACATCTAATCTATATCAAACATTTCCACATGGGAATTTTCCTGATTGAATTGTTTACACACACGTGCTATATAAATAGGGTGTTGCACAGAGATATAATGCAAGCAGCATGTAGGCCACATATAATATGTTCTGAGCTGTTCTATGAAGATGATGCTGGATATGCACCACAGCCCTGAGGACTCTGCTATGTCACCCATAGACCATGCAGGAAATGAGCTATAACAAACTCCATGCAAATAGGTGAAACATAGTGGACTGTACATTCAGACTACTGATGGAATCATTCCAATATTAAAACAGTTAAAGAACTGGCATTGCAATGCTGTCCAGTCATAAGCAGCAAGACTTCTCTTAAGTGAATGAATGGCTTATGCAAACAGCTTGAGAGAAAAGTGTGAATATCATGGCAGGTCCTTCCATGCCAGCCATAGCAGCAGCTGAATGATATAGAGTGTGGGGAGAAACAAGTAGCATAATGCATGTGGCATCACACCTGGGCTATGCAGGACAGTGTATGGACTGCCCACATTGTCCAGCAAATGTCACTATATCTGCATAGATTAGAGGCTGGGCATGTCACAGTCATCATCACTTACACAAGATGGTATGAGTCACAGTGACAGTAAGTTCGATAATATGGGTTAGGGTCTTGAGGCATGAACATAGGAGCCATATACTCAGGGAAGCTCGGGGAAGCTGTGGGTAGTCAGGCATTGCATCTTCCAATAGTTGAGGTCAAGCTGCCATTACATTTCTAGTGATGGTGGTCTCCCTGCTGACTTGAAGTGCTATGGCTTTATGTGTTTTATGGAAGGAAAGAATATAGCTAAGGGACTTTTGTGCATTCACTGATGAGGCATCATTTGTTAAGCCTGATAAGGACCGCTGCCAATGAATTTATCGAATTATTGCCTGCAGCCTTATTTCCTTCAAGTGCTTTTGGATTGATGTTATAGTATTGTTCAGCACTTGTTCCATATTCTTTTTTTGGACCGTTGCCAATGACCTAGACAAAGTCCATGACTGTGCCTGTACACCTCTAGGTGAAATATGTCAGTCAATGGGTATGTATGATATGCTGTAGGTTAAATATCACTATGGCCACAGCCTCCCCCTTTTGCATCTCATTAACAGCTGCAGCTAATGTTATGCACAGCTTCCTTAATCACATAAATACTGAAGCCTCGACTCACAATGTGGCTCTTGATCTCCACACTACTTATAGCATGTCCTTTCCATGGTTTCCTATAGTCAGTGTTTCAGATTGTTTCACTCCCATTATAGGTTGATGAGATGACACAGTACCAGTCCAGTGTCATGGGTTCCCAGTTATACGTATACTGCAGCATCTGCCTGATTCTCACTGGTTTTCTCGTGAGTGTTTGCTGTTGTTGCTGAGATACTTCATTAAGAAAATTCTGACATTAGCTCTAGAAACCTCCGCATTTACAGAGATTTTACTAAAATTCCTTTATTGTGAAGTTGCACAGTTGTAAGAATTTATGTACAAAATAGCACCAGTGTTTTATATCACATACAGAAGAGCCACTTAGCACAGTGGGTATGCTAATAAAGCTGTGTCATTGTCCATGAATTGCAGCCTGTGTGCAGTGTGTTATCTTTACATGTCCATGTGAGCTACGTACATCATGGTCAACACAAAACATGTGACCTATATTCTCATCCATATGGCATGTGCACATCAAATGCACCACAGAGCAGCACTAGAGTCATGTTCTAGCACCACAGTGCACACATGATTCACAAATGCACATTTCTGTGCATGGACTACCATTTTGCTCTTTGAGTGGACCTGATTAAGCAGCCATGGCTCCATCAGGGAATGAGGAATGCAGGGTCTCTAAATTGGTGTGCCAGGGAGAGAAGAATTTTCCTGTTCTTCCTTAAAAGGAACTTCAGGGAACACCTACTGGGCAGTTAAATTGTGAAAGGTGGATGCCTGGCATGAGCTGACTGAAATGCTGAGTACTTTCATAGGCATCACTCATTTTGATGAGCACTGCCAGCACCGTGGAATGAAGTGGTACTACCCAGACCATTTCATTGGGGGAGGTAGAGTAGCAGAAGAAGGAATATTAAATGTACTTTAAGCATGTTTAAGTACCATTGTCTTCTACTGTCTTAACTGTTGCAGATGTATACTTAACTACACAGTATTTGTTTTTCAGCAGCAGATGATCTTAGTCAAATGTGACAACAGGGTGTGTGTATAACATCTGTGCCTATTTATTATTCTACTATGATTGTGTTTGTAACATATGTGTGTAATAGTTTTTATTTCATTGTGTCATCTTCCTGCAAGTCCAGTCGTGGAAGAAGAGGAGGTGAAGTTAATGTTTACTCAGTCTGTGCTGGGTACTGTCTCTAGTGCTAAGTCACCAGTGGCCACCAGGTCTGTCTCTCACCAGGAGGTCACAACCATTGTCATCCTGCTGGAGATGACATGGAGGGGTCACTGGTGCCCTCCATGTCTGCTTCTCAGAATAAGAGATTGAAGGCTGCTCTCCTGAATGTGGACTAGAAGAGTCTTAGGGAGTGGTGTCCAGGTATAAGTTATGGAAGTTGATGATTGCCAAGGTGAACCAGTAAGTGGATACCCACCATGGCAATGTGAATCACCTAGCATGGCAGAGTTGCACACCCAGTAGCTCCTGACTATTGGCCCACAAGTAGAACAATCAGTCAATAACATTGGCCACCTAGGTGAATGATAAGTGGGTTTGATGTCCTATGACATAACCTCACAACCAACCATGTCAGGACTCCATCCTCTCTCTATTGTGATGCTGCCCCCCCCCCAACCCCCTGTCTGTTGTCATTCCCAGTTCCTCTTTATTCTTCTAAGCCTGCCCATCACCATTTGTTACACTCTTTGTTTATATGTGACTATCCACTGTCCTCCTCACTTTACGCATATATAACACCCATCTGTCTGTGACAATTTTCTGTGTTTGTTTATGTACTGCCTCTATCCCATCTATACAGGGCTGGGGTTAGCATTTATGGGCACCCAGAAAAATTTAGGCTGGGGGCCCCTTAGGCACTTCCAGTGTAAGTATCACCCTGTCATTGACACCCCCCTTAAGCAACATTTTAGTTCCTGCTGCAAACTTTTAAGAGTGGTAAGCACAGACTGACCTGTAACTACAATACTGTTACATTACAACAGGTCAATGTACTACATTATGTTGCCCCATCTCACAAATGGGCATTTGTAGTTACTTGCATTTAGTTGCAACAGTGATACATCACAACAACTGTATGTAAAGGTCTGGACTTGGGTGAAATGGCATCTTAAGCCTACTATTTCAGCCCCCCCCCCACACACACACACACACACACAGACACACGCTCCAGTCCTACCCTCTGTTTCTCCCATATCTTGTACTCCCCATAACAGGCACATTACTGTTTTCTTCCTCTTCTCACATTTTGCCTTATCCTTCAGCTTTTTCATGACACCATAACTTTGTTTGCTGTGAAGTGCATTTTTATTTATTTTTTTCCTTTTTACACAACCTTATCATCCACTGATTAAACATAAACTATGATTAAAGAAAGATATTCAGTGTTGCTTACTGTTCAGCTTTAGTTTTCCTTGCATCTTTTCAACACACCTTTCTTAACTAAGACATCACAGTAATAACCATTTAGGAAACAAAGCAATTAAGTCTGGACTGAGAAGCCATAGGGTTATAAATGACCTTGGATGCATTTTAGAGCACTTTCCAACCTTTAAATCCAATGGTGACCTAAACAAAAATCACGAATAACAAAATAATTTCAGTCTTATTTTTATTTTTCTGTCTTTTAAGGAAGATATTAAGTTGTGCCAATGTTCAAAGCTGACAAACTAGTACCTCACAATAAACTAGCAAGCCAATTGTTGTGATGCTACACAGGTCTATCCAGGAATACTGCCTGTCTCCCAAACCACCACCCCCCCTGAAAAAAAAAGGCAGTCACTGCCCACAGTGTTAGATTGGGATGAAAGCAGAGGAACGGATTTGCCACAATCATGTATTTCAAGTAACTGGTGACATAAATATAAATGGCATGCTTCCTCACTCCTCACCCACAGACCCCAAAGGCATCCACCAATATTCATGCCTAATGTATGATTGTGAGGAAAGTGATGATGCCATAATATACAAAAAAATGACTTCAACAATTGGCTTAACTTGTGGTGTCAGTCCGGGGGGATCCAGTATTTGTCAGCCTGGGAAGACATGGTCGACAGGCCACTCTGTTTTGCCAGAGATGGTCTGCACCTATCTCCTCTAGGCGTTCTGATACTGGCAAAGGTGCTTGCCTCCAACATAGTGCCTTTTTTAGGCAATGTCAAAATAACAAAATTTCTGATATAACAAAATCCACTTGAGAAAAACTCAAGGTTCTGCTGCTTAATTTAGGAGTCTAAACATGAAACTGCACTCCCTGGAAGCACTCCCCACCTTGAAAGATGCTGATGTCTGTGCAGTCACTGAGACATGGTTCAAGACCACAGAAAGCACACCAGCCATGCAAGGCTACAATGCCTTCAACATGTTCAGACCTCAAAATGAGCATGAAAAACCAAAAGTGGACATGTATCCATCTTCATTAAAGCCATGTACACCTTGAGGCTGGTCATACAGTAAGACTGTCTCAAACTACTCCATGTCCACTTAAATATAAGCAAAATATCCTACCACATCATTGCTAGCTATATGTCCCCCACCATGAACCAAGAAAAGCATACCACCTACCTGGGCTTACTGGAGTCACTTGCCATACAGCCCAACACCTTTGTCATGGGAGATTTCGACTATCTGTCCATCAGCTGGGTGACATACATGAGCATGAACATGGTCGCCCAGAAGTTCCTGGACTTTGTCAATACAACTGTTCTGGAACAGTTAGTCTGCACCCCCACAAGGGGCTCATATGTCCTAGACATAGTACTCACCAACATGGGCCCCCCTATTGTAACACCCTCCCTGGTAAGGTCGGACCATAAATCAGTCTCATTTAAAGTAACTATTGAAATTGTCGCCACCACAGGAGCAAAAAAAACTAAAAATCTTTTCCAAAGCAAACTACAGCTTACTAAGTGATGGTATCAAAAGTTTTATACCCCCTGCAATCATGGACAACAATATCTCCTACAAAAATTCTTTTCCAAAGCAAACTACAGCTTATTAAGTGATGGTATCAAAAGTTTTATACCCCCTGCAATCACGGACAACAATATCTCCTACAAAAATTCCCTGCATAGACATTTAAACAACTGTATACACTCAGCTGTGCCTGACCAGATTAAAAACAGGTCCTCCCTAAAAAAACAAGCCACCCTGGTGGACCTCAATTATAAACTGATTATATAACAAAAGGAAGAAACTGATGGCTGAAAACAAGAGGAAACTGACTCAGCAGAAGATGAATTCCCTCCACAGGTTGAACAAGCAAATCAGAAATCTTGTAAAGCCCTCTAAAACTCATTATGAAGGTAAAATAGCATCACTAGCTAAGGATAATCATAAGGCATTCTTTAACTACACCCAGAATCTAAAAAGGAATGCCCAGCTATGTGCTGAAATGGTAGCAGATGATAGCACTCATTCTATACTATTGGAAATTGCCAACCTGCTAACTGATAAATTTGGTACAAACTTCACCTCTCCCCCCGTCCCCACCAGCCATACCTCAAATCATACCTGACATTAGTCCTCTGCATAGAATCTCTAGAGATCAGGTCATGTCTACGCTCTCCAAGGCCAAACACATGGCCTCAATGGGACCAGATAACATCCCAGGTTGCTTACTAAGCAATCAAAAACAAGACCTAGTGGACCCACTTGGTGTTCTCTTTAACCAGAGCCTGAGAACTGGCTTTGTTCCAGCAGACTGGAGAACAGCAACAGTAACCCCCTTGTACAAATAGAGGCCAGCAACCAACCATGGGAACTATAGACCCATAAGTCTAACCAACCTCCTCTGCAAGGCCATGGAAAGAATCATCATGGACTTTATCAGCAAGGACATAGGTGACCTTCAAACTCAAGACCCAACCTAGTTTGGCTTCATTAAGGATAGATCATGCTTATTAGACTTAGTAGACTTTGTAAAAAAAGTCACCAAAGCCCTGGATGAAGGTAAGACAGTGCAGACTGCCTATCTTGACCTAGTCAAGGCTTTTCAAACAATCCCCTACTAAGGTATCACTGAAAAAGTCGCCCAGCTGGGGATTAACCATTATGTCACCAGATGGGTAGCCAGTTGGCTCACTGATGAAACACACACTGTCAAGCGTTGGTGGCTCCACCTCTATCAGTACACCCGTCACAAGTGGTGTACCACAGGGATCTGTGCTGGGCTGCACAGTGGTACAGTGATTAGTGTTGTCACCTCACAGCAAAAGGTGCTCTGGTTCAATTCCTGGCTGGGTTGCCTTCTGTGTGGAGTCTGCATGTCCTTCCTGTGTTCACATGGGTTTCCTTTGAGTGCTCTGGTTTCCTCACACATTCCAAAGACATAGGCCTGGAGCATTTTTCCTCAGGACACCTCTGAAAATGGACTCTGTCCCAGTTAGACTTTCCTGGTAAAGAAATGTTAAATAAAAATAAAATAAATAAAAACTTTACTGTTTGGAATCTATTTCTCAGAAGTCCAGACTAAATTAGATGGCCCTTGGCTTACCAAGTTCACTGATGATTGCAAATTGGGTGCAGTCATTGAATCCTCCAATGAAGTTAATATATTACAGGAGGGACTAACACAGACAAATGACTGGTGCCAAAGCCATGGTCTAAAACTAAATGCAAACAAATGCATTATTATCCCCTTTGGCAAAGTGCAACACCTTGCTAATTGCAATATTGACAGCTCCCCCACCCACCCAAGTTCAAACCCAGTGGTGTGAGATCTATGAACACAGGCAGATGGTAATCTGAATGTCAGCCACCAAGTTTTCACATTGGTAAGGAAAACATTCTATATTGTACATCTTATAAGTAAGGGCATCACATCTAGGTCTATGGATGTTATAATGCCACTATACTCAACCCTCATCAGACCATTAATTGAGTGCAATGCTCCCTTCTGCATGTACTTCACCAGAATCCTGCAGCAGATGGAGAGACCACAGGGGTTTCTCACCAAGAAAATACAGGGCCTCCATATGGATTGACTGAAAGCCCTGTCACTGTATTCTGTATCATACAGGCTGCTGAGAGGCAACTTGTGCCTGGCCTACAGGGCAGTCTCTCACCCTGCCCAGATGAATGCATTGCACATCCACAAGTCAAATGGCACAAGAGTCACTCACTCTAGAGATCTTAACCTAGCCTGTGACATTAACAGAACATGCTGGAGAGACAGATATATCTCCCAGAGACTGCCGCTACTCTGGAATAAACTTCCAGTTCACTTGAAGCAAAGCTTCTCACTGACCATATTCAAGTGCAACCTGGACAAATGGATGGGAGACCACAAATTCACCCTGAGGGTGGCACCCATGTCCCTCATGGACAGGGGTAGTTGATGTTTATCATAGATGCTCTCTGTGAATTACATCCATCTAACCAAAGACAATTGAGGTAACTTGGGATTAACATGGCTAAGCTTTTAAGGGCTCAAGGGCTGCTAGCCTAGTAATCTCCTATGAACCTTTGTTATTCCTAGACAGACACTGCCCCTACAGAAGCTATAATAACCTTCTTTGTATACGTCTGAGATCTGTCAGAAAAGTAAAACAAACGATGACAACACTGTCCTGAGGCCAAACATAAGCTGTAAGGATCTCCTGTTTACATCTCTAAACAAGTAATAACCATATAATACACACACACACACACACACACACACACACACACACACACACACACACACACACACACACACACACATAACCTATAACAGTTTTCTGTACACACAAATCTAAGCAAGGCTGGTTTTAGAATGGGTGTAGTTGAGAGGAGAGGCAATTATCAGCTTTATCCTAACAGAGTCAAATCACAGCCCTGTTCAGTTTAAAGAGCATAATCAGAAAATTAATACATTTTTTCTCCTTATGGTTCCCCAACCAGCAACAGCTTTTGTGGGAACCCCACATAGTCAAGGATGATTAAGGAAGGCCCCTGTGTCCATTTAAACTGTCTGGAGAGTAGGGGCCACTATAATCATAGAATATCTAAGTGTCTGAATGTTTTGTGCTATATTTTATGCCTTAGTTTTAAAATATGATTACTTGTTAGTTGCATTTTTTATTGATACCCAAAAGAATAATGTATGTATAATAGCATTACTGGGTATGTGCACACAAACGTTAGTGATATTTTTTACACACACACACACACACACACACACACACACACACACACACACACGCAAGCCATAGCAATACTAGTTTTGTACTTAGTTTAGCAAACAGCAATACATTGTGCAACACTGGTACTGCCACACCAAATCAGGGACTGCTGTTTAGCAGTCATCAGACAGCAGCAGGGATAAGTCATATTCATTTACCTCATTGAGGACTAATGCATACCTATCACTGCCCCTGATTTCACAGACCATCCCTGATTTTGCTCATAATTTTGCTCTCTCCTTTGCAAAAAGTTTGATTTGTTGATGAATGATTCAGATTTATGGACAGTCAATAAATCCAGACATCAAAGTCTTATACTTATTATTGTCTAAAAAATGCATGTTGATGCAAAAGTGTTCTATTAATTTTTTAAGTGAATTAGAACTATATTTAAAGCAAGTTACTGATTTTCAGCCTTTATTCTACTATTATTTTTGGCATTGTGCTGAATTCTCCAACAAAAAAGTTGAGAGTTATCGTATCGGGTGTTCTGCCAGTATTTATAAAACTTCTTGAAAGAGAAAACCATCCCTACAGATCGGAAGCATCAGCTCTTCTTAAAATCCAAGGCATGCACTGAGATTGGTCACTCTGGGCTGCTGAGCTGTCTAGTGCTTATCTTGCCCAAGTCCACTATCAGTTTTAGCCTAATAAGGTCATATCACAACCAGGTTCAGTTAAAGAGTGTAATTGGGAAATTAATACATTTTTTTTAATCCTCATTTTTCCCAAACCAGCAGCATCTTTTGTGGGGCCCCCACATAGTCAAGGATAATTAAAAGGCCCTCTGCAGTTTTGTCTATTGCAAGTACCTAATGCCGGCTATGTTGTTAGATTTAGTAGAGGTAATGTCCACCAGCAGGGTGCAGGGAACTATGTCAGTGGTAAAATATTTAATGGAATTGTGAAGCCTGTTTCTTCATAAAACACTATCATTATAACCAGAGATATCTTGGAATTTTAAAGGAGATACAAATAAGAGTCATTACCCACCTGGATTATTATGTATACAAGATTGCTGTACTAGCTTTTGTTGGTTTGACAGACATGTTAGAAATTATCAGGATAAGATAACTTGCTGTGGTTGGGGGTTCATCAGTTACACCATTACAGGGGGCCCCCAGCGAACGCAGGGCTCGCTGGTGCCTAAAGCCAGCTATGCATCCATCGCCATCCATCAGTACCATTTCCACCTGTCCTTTTGTAACACTTACAAAACAGGCTCTTCCCCAACAGAAAATACTACCCTTCCTCTACATACGTTTATACCTTATGTTTACTCTTCTGTGTTTCCCTTTGCCTGCTGTTCTTCCATTTCCTAATTTTCTATGTGCCCTATTTCCTCCTAATCTACATGATGACCAATTTTGCCACTTTGATTTGCATACCACATGATTCTGCTTGCTGCTATGATGGGTGTGCTACTTTCTGCTATATAACTTTTCCTTATGCTTTTGAAAGTGCATTATCTGACCACACTTCTGTGCCTTGCCAGTGCTGTCCATCTCATAGGTTCATAGGTTCATAGGTTGGTACTAGGCTATCAGCCCTAGGGCCTATACAAGCCTAGCCATAACAATTCCCTGAATATTCCTTCACACAATATTTACTTCCCTGGACCCCTGTCTATCAGGGTGACTGACGTGATCCCCGGGGTGAATTTCCTATCTCCCATCCAATCATCAAGGTTCCTTTTGAAGAGAGCCACTGAGGTGCTCTGCTTGACATGTATAGGCAGTCTATTCCAGAATATGGGGAGTCTCTGGGTCAGGAACCTATCCCTCCAGCATGTTTTGTTCATTGTGATGACAAGGTTTAGATCCCTGGAGCATGTGGCTCTGAGGGATTGGGATTTATTTAAGTGGAGCATGTCCAACAGCTCAGGGTTTGACATGGCCTTGTATGTTGTATGTATGTTGTGTTTCTGGGTAGTTGGAGTGACATTGTTATTGTGGGAAATATGAGATAAACTTGTGAAGTCAGTCAGCATACTGAATTTATGTTTTCTAGGAGTGCAGCTTGCACTAAAGGAAACAGTATGTATAATACAATAACTGGCCCATTCTCTTTGACTAGTAGAGATGTCTTGACAAATATAAGAAATGGATGGCCTTGTCATGGGTAACAGAAATAGGCTGGAGTTCCAACATCCATAAGAAAGTGACGTATGAAATTTCCAAGTGGATCAAGAATAGTTCAGCATAAGAAAGCACATCACTTCTTAACAGTTGATTGTGAATTATATTTACTTATCATTCAGGATATTCATATTATATATAACAATACCAGGTGGAATAGCATTAGTTTTATTTGTGGCTGTAGATTTGACAAGTCAGAGGTTGCATATACAGTTTGAACACAGAGAGAATGACAAGACTGGAAGAACTTGCCTATTTAATAAGGCCAGCTGCAGGTGTATGCAAAGCAGGTCTCCGCACTTCCTGAATATTGGTGGCCATCCTTTTGCTAGTTTTAGCAATGGAGCTAGCGGATATGTGTGACACTTACTAGAGGCAAATAGTGGGGGTCAGCTTTCTGTGGCACTGAGGCACTGCATACTATTTATATGTAACATGCTGTTCTTTTTGCATTCCTTTCTATATAAATTGGTGTTAAAATCATTCATCCCATCTATCAAGTGTTTAAACACATACTGATTTTGATCATAGGAAAATACAGTTGATATGTTTCCTTATGGAATTAATTCTACATAATAACATCTTATTATTTGATAAGACCATCTATTTGAAAAAATCCAGTGTTGCTATGGGTACACCATTTGCAAATAGTTATGCCAACTTGGTCATGGCAGATTGGGAGAATAAATATGTGCTAAACACTAACCCGTATGCTGAATCACTAAAGTTTTACACACATTTTGCGGATGATATGTATTTAATTTAGGCAGATACGGGTGAGAGGTTGAAAGATGTTGTTACCTATTTGGAAAGCACAACAAACTTTCTGAAAATCACCCACTGTTATTCCAATACATGCATTAATTTTTTGGACATAGAGCTCTTGATAGATGGGATGAATGATTTTAACACCAATTTATATAGAAAGGAATGTAAAAAAAACAGCTTGTTTCATAGAAATAGCATGCACCCAACATTCATGTTTTTAACGTGATTAAGAACCAACTATATAGTATCTTCCAGATTATGCACCAGAGATGAGGATTTTGATACAGCTGTCACCCTCTTAAAAAGGGAATTTCATATGAGAGGATATCAACAAAGAGAGATGGAAAGGGAATTGTGCAATTTTGCTTCGGTTAGAAGAGATAAAGCTCTTCCTTTCTTCAAGCGAACACATGATCTGAACCAACTGATGGAGAGTGGTGATTACCTAGTGAATAGGGTGAAATGGAGCAGGTTCAATTACAAGAGAAACAGTATTAAGTTGACTTATGCTGGTGATGTCAGGCAGATTTGTGAAATTTTAAAATCGAACTGAAAATACTTTCATTGGATCTGGTCCTAAAGGATATAGCTGGAGAAGCTCCATCATTTGTATTTGGAAGAAATAGGAATTTGAAGCATATGCTCTGATATTCTTTCAATAGGATGCCATCCACCCAGTCAGATAGAATAGGCACATTCCCATGCAGATTATCAACTAGTTGTAAATATATTTTTACACACAATGTATTTATACATCCTGAAAGTGGCAGGAGGTATAAATGCCACTATTATGAGGACTGCAATACCAGACATTTGTTTTATTTAGCTGTATGTCACCTATGTATGAGTTTTTATGTAGAGAAAACTGACAGATTATTTAAAGAAAGTATTTCAAAATATGTCAGCGATATTAGGCTATGAGACTTAAAGAATGCCTTAGTTAAACACATTAATGGAAACAATGGTCATCACTTTGTTTTATGACTCTAAAAGTGACTTCTGACAATGCCAGAGGGGGAGATGTCAATTTAAGAACTGAACATAATGAAATGAGGTGGATAGTGAAGTTACAAGCCTGCATGTTTCCAAGATTAAATGCGAACATACCACTCAAACCGGCCCTTAAAGGGCAGAAACTTCATAGAACCACTTGATTGGTTTTTAAGATGGGCAGTGTCCCCATCTGGATCTCTAATTGGTTGTGAATTTTATATTTAAGCAAGGTTTTAACATGGCAGATTTGTGGAAGGGTTCAGTGAAATCTGAAAGCGCTAATAATTTGTCTGCATTTGTTCTATTTTATTTTAATAACGTTTTATTTTATGTTTAACGGCCTGGTGGCAGCATCATTATTTTTTCACTTGTCTTCTGCCTACATTTTATGGTGCTGGCCTTTACTTATTGGACTGTGTCTGTTTGATATATATATATATATATATATATATATATATATATATATATATATATATATATATATAGCTGTATGTTTATTTATCAAGAGATTGCTTTGCTCACCTGTTTTGCATCATGATGCAATTTATCAACTCTTGGGTATGTTGAACACCACATTTATCGAAGAGCATTTTATCAAATGTGCTCATAATATGAAGTTTACAAAATCCATCATTACCTTTTGACACTGCCAAGCTAATGCAGAAGAGATGTGAGTGATGTGTATGATAGGCAACTTTTCAAATCGTCATATGCATAATCTAATATGATGTTTGTCATTCAGGAAACTGCTATGATACATAAAGTCTACTAGTATATAAGAAGAATGTTGGATTAGTAAGGTCATAGCAATGACTTCTTCTATTAATGACATCATACATCTGGCCCCAAGAACCATCAGGAATGTCTATAGTACTGTCAAAACTCAAAGAATGAGGGGTGTATACTTGTGAGAAGATGAGCAACAGCAAGAAATATTGGTGCTGCAAATATAAGTTGCAATCCAAGTTCATGGGGACAGCAGTGACTAAGCCAACTCTGTCAATGAGGAATTAGAGTAACAGCTCATGCACATGTCTAACCCAATCAAAGGTCAGCAGTTGTAAGTGCTTCAATATTTGAAAGCTAGGGAACAGAAATCACTAGATTTTCCAATGCTCATTGTAGAAACTAGTATTGGTCATGTGGACAGAGTTAGCTGTCAATTAGTCATTAAGAAGGACCTGGTAAAAGTATTGAATAGTCACAGGTGTAAGTTAGAAAATGCAGGTATCCCACATATATCCCGGCTTGAGGATATAGATATGCAGAACTGCCAGGTGATGAATTGTTGCTTTATTCACTCCTCTGCCATTGATACTGCTACAAACTTAGTGGTGTTACTTCTAACAGCTGTACAAAATCTTGTTGATATATGTTCAGAAAATGTTTGGTTAATGGATGGTGCATATCTCAGTAAGAGAACAGGGTATAGGCAATTGTACTCCATACCTGCTATTGTTAATTCATCTGGTGGATGTAAGCTAACACCTTTTGTTTTTGTTTTGCTGTCAAACAAGTCATTCAGAGTTTATAATTTGTTGTGGAATATTTTTTTTGCAGTATGTATGTTCATTGGCTGTGTACTAGTAGTGAAATAAATTCATATGTAATTTTGAACCTGCCACATTGAGGAGTAGCAGATGTAACACAAATAATGCCACAGCCAACAGTTAAAGGATGTTACTTTGACTTTGCACAGAGCATATGGAGAAAAGTACAGACCTGTGCATAAGATGTAAGTTAGTGTTCCAACGTATCATTTCAACATATGTATAAACAGCTGGCAGCACTGTGTTTCCTGTACCCTTTAGAGATATGTGTAGCACTTGAGATCATTCGTATTATATTTCCTTCAGAAGCTTCACCCTTAAAATATTTTGAGGAGTATTACATGTATGGTAAGCATTAAAAGTTTAATACTAGGGGAATCTCTCAGTGTATGCTTACATCCCGTATTTCCATCAGCACTCTGGAGTGTAGCAATACTGAATGAAGGGGGTATTCCATGCACACAAAATGCTTTTGAGGCCAGGCATAGGCAGTACAGGTATTATTTAGGCAAAATATCTGGTGATCTACGAATAGTGCTTTGTGGGATATAAACAAAAAGAACAGAGTAGAAAATATTCATGCATGATTAAAGGAAAGAATTCCTACATTACTAATATGTATTATAGTTGGTAAAAAAGAGTCAGCCCTGTTATCAAAGAAAGTGTAATATTCAGTGCTGCATTATGCATCAAGCATTGCTTCTGCTTTCCGGCTATGATATTGTACTAATGGTTAAGTGCCAACACTATCTTAATGCTATTTATCAGTTGTTGTGGGTGTTTGATTCGTCACACAATACAGAAGATACTAAATGAAGCAATTAGGAGAAGCTGTCAGCAATAAATTATTACTGTTCAATACATGCAGTACGATCAAACTTTCTTTTTAGAAAATGATCTCTTAGTAAGTAAACATACACGTATATCTATATCTATATCTGTATGTGTATATATATATATATATATATATATATATATATATATATATATATATATATATATAGATAAATATATTATTAATTCAAAGATTGCACTCAAAATGCAGCACTTGCCTTCTCACTTTTCCCCAAGCCTACCTGCTATTACAAAATGCTGGTGCATTCTTAGTATTGAACAACTGGCTGTCAGCAAACAGTAGGTTTCCCACTGTAGCAGTACATAGATGTTTAGATGTATAGAAATTTCTTAGATATTTTAATAGACAACATTTTGGCTGCATTAGTGAGAATTAATCAACAATATTAATACATGGAAAGTCAGATAGTATAGGTAAAAGAATACTAGGAAAATAGATGCTGTTTGTGGAACCGCTATCATGATCAGAATTGTGCGTATGATTAAGTACCTTCAGAGATTTTACCTTTATAAATCTGATGTTAGTTTAGGTAATAAATGGAAATTGGGGCAAATGCTTAGCTAACTGGAGTGTGATATTCTAAATGGCAGGAAACAATGCTGGGAGTTATATTAAATTTGTTTATTTACTTATACTTTGTCGACCAGGTTATTTCCACTATGACAAAAGCATCTTTTCAGGGAAGATCCAAGGTGGTAATCATACTACCTAGGGTAGATTTAGCCAGGGCAACAGGGAACCTCCCCTACTAGGTATCCTGGAGGTAATGAGAGAGCATGCACATCTCATTCTTAGTGTAGTGGTGTCTCTGAAGACAAAGCATGATGTGGAGAGAATGCCAGAAGGCATGGCAGTGAATGTCAGTGCTGTGGAAAGTCCTAACAGAACTAAGGAGGGTTCAGAGGTTGTTTTTCACCAAAGTCTGTTTGCTGAAACTAAAAAAGAAGCGTTGACAAGTGAGTCTTTTGTGATCACAAACCCCCCCCCCCCCCCCAGTCAGGAAGGTTTCAAGATGATATACTAAATAAAATGTTGATGCAGTGCAAACCAGAAAATGAAGAAGGTGTTTCAAGGAGATAAGTTATGGATAAAATGTGAATGGAATATGCAGAATCAATTCTGAAAGAAGATGATGGAACAGAAATAATTTCTTATGTAGAAAAGGTGAAGGAAGGTGCCAGGGAAAACAGAAGAGAATGTGAAGCAGAAATATGTGGTGAGAATACAAAATAAAGAGGAAGAACTGGATAGATATGAATCTTGGGATAAATTAATGCTTCCTTTGGGTGTGAAAGCCCACAAAGAAACACATTTTTACTCTTATAAACAAAGAGACGTTTTGTGACATTATATTTGCGACTGTTTATGTTATGGAAAATTTTCTTGGAGAATATGAAAAAGGCAGAACTGTAATCCCTGATATTTATATGTAATAAAAACATTCAACAGAGAAGCAAAAAAGATTCATGTACAATTTTGAGCAGAAGTAGAAATAAATACTTTAAAAGGACATTTGAAATGTTTATATAAAGAGGTATTGGACATTGCAAAATATGATGATAAAAGGGATTTTATGGACTGGTGGATGGGATTGTAATATTGTTAAAAATAGAAATGTACAAAATTATACATACTCCAAGCATGACAAATGTTGAAAGAAATAAGGGTGTAGCAAAATACTGGGGACAGTGCAAAATATGTTTCTTTTGTGGAAAAAAGAGACATTTGATAAATAATTGTGATAAAAAGAAAATGTATATTTGTGGTGAACTAGGTCAAGATGCAAAAACAATGTGAATTGAAATGGTATGAATGAAACAAATTTGGGCATTTATGGATGGATTGTAAGACCAAAAATCATGAAAATGAAGGACAAAGAAGAAAATAATAAAGAGAAGAACTGGTAGAAGTGGTGGAAATAGAAGAAAGGTTGGATAAAGGAGATAATGAAGCAAGATAAGAAGGAATAAAGGAAGGTTCTGAAATAAGTGACGAGGAAGATATAAATTGGGAAGGAGTAAAAGGAAAAAAGAAGAATACAGTTGGTATAGAAAGAGAAATTTTACAGGAATAGGCATAGAAGAAAAAAGAGAGGAAATGGATGAGAAAAATATATAATAATAGTCTCTAAAAAGTTAAGGAAAAGAGAAAGTAATAACTTTAGTATACTTTCAGTGAATGTGAATACTATTAAAATATAGTAAGAATGTTAGGGGGAGACCAGATGGCTTAGTGGTTAAGGTCTTCACCTCCAATGCTCAAGGTGCAAGGTTTGATCCTCACCTCTGACCAATGCCTGTTTGGAGTTTGCATGTTCTCCCTGTGTCTCTGTGGGGTTTCTCCCATGTCCGAAAAACATGCAGTTTCCATCTCAAACTCACCAATGAATGGAGCTGTGGGCAGCAGCACAGACTCTACATGGTGCTCTATAGGGGGAAGAGTTGTACAGACCAATCGCTTTGGGCATCTACTCTGGTGTGCAGTATCCTCAAGATAGGAGAACATGGATCACAGACTGCGTGCCATGGCAGGGCTAGCCACCGATGGTGTAAAATATGGCTCTAGGTGATTCGGTCATGTTGACTAATGTCACCAAAAAATGGGCATGGGTGATAAGTGGGTTGAGGACTCGGCCTACTCTGACCCATGCCAGGGACCTGTGCTAATGGCGGGAGGGGTGGGAGGGGTATATGTGCCCTATAAAGCCCAGCAGCCCTGGGTCAATAAGCTACTGGCTGGCTGGTGTCTAGTTGCTCAGCCTGGGTTACCTGGGATAGCTATATTGAGCGAAAGTTGGACCAGCCTGCCAAACATGAACTGAGAATTTCTATGCTTAATGCAGATTCACTGACAGGACGCAGCTTGCAAGTGGATGACATGATGATACAGAGGAATGATACAGAGGAAGCTGGACATCCTATGCATCCAGGAGACAAGATGGAAGGGCAGTGCAGCAAAGCCACTTGGCTTGGGATCCAGAGTCTACTACTCAGGTGGAGGGCAGGTTAGAAATGGTGTAGGAATTGTGGTGGGCAGGATAGAAATGGTGTAGGAATTGTGGTGAGAGAGAGGCTTCAGAAGGCAGTAAGGGATATCATCAGAATTAATGACAGACTCATGGCAGTCAGACTCCAGTGTAATGATAGGGCAGTATTCATAATCTCAGCATATGCCCCAGGGTTGTGATAGTGAGGAAAAGAGTGCATTCAGACAGCAGTTGCAGGACCTACTAGATAAAGCAGGACAACATGAATTGGTGTTGATAATGGGTGACTTGAATGCACATATTGTGACAGAACAAGATATGAGGACTGTCTGGGTCCACATGGGTGGGGCAACAGGAATAAAGAAGGAAAAGGCATCTAAATGTCTGTCACGCAAATGGCTTGATAGTAGCCAGCACATGGCTCAGAAAGAGAAACAGTCACAAGATCACATACAAGAGTAGTCAACATGCAACTCAGGTAGACTTCCTGCTTGTAAGGAAAAAGCACTGGGGCAGAATCCATGATTGCAAACTCATTCCCAGTGAAACAGTCAGTTCACAGCATAAACCACTGCAAGCAGTGGTCAGAGAAGACTCTAAGCTCAACAGAGACCAGGATGATGACCTGGAAGTTGACTAGAGATAAAGTACAACAATTCAAAGAATTACTCAGGGCTGTAGTACCCCAAAAAGTGGAAGAAATAGGTGGAGATGAAGAAGAATGGCAGTGCCTAAAGACAGCATGTGTTAGGACTACAGAAAAGATATGTGGTCGAAGTTGCAATAGCAAAGAATAGGGCATCAAAGGCACTGTAACAGCTTCTGGAAAGTGACTCAGTAAGGGACACAAAGAAACTATATCAGGTTGCAAGACAAAGACAGAAAGATAAAGAAGTTAGTTGGACACCCTTCATAAGGGATGCCAGCAACAACCTGCTCACCAGCCCAGAGGACATCAAAGGCAGATGGAAATAGTATTTCCAGCAAATTCTGAATGAAGAAAACCCCACAGAAGCGGTACTGCCCCAGAAACAGCCTATGATGAGAGAAGAAGAGGAGCCCACCCTAGAAGAAGTAAGAACAGCACTAAGGAAGATGAAGTCAGGGAAAGCAGCAGGCTCAGATGAGGTCACAGCAGATTTGATAAAGAATCTGAAGGCACATGGAATGAAACTAAGCACAGCTAAGACAGTGGTAATGACAGCAAATTGGGGAAATCAGAAGAAGCTGAGAATAGAGATAGAAGGGAAGATAGTGGAACAGGTAAACAGCTTCAAGTATCTGGGAGGAGTAGTTGAGGAGAAGGGTAGTCTGAATGAAGAGGTCAAAGCTAGAATCAGAGGGGCTGCAGCCAACTGGCATAGAGTATCAGGTGTAGTCTCTCACAGAAGAATACCAAAGAAACTGAAAAGTAAGGTGTTTAAGACAGTGGTGCGACCAGTACTACTGTATGGTACAGAAACCTAGGCAGTAAAGGCAGAACAGTTGAAGAAGCTAGAGGTGATGGAAATGAAGTGCCTGAGAAAGGTGATAGGATGCAAACTGTGGGACAGATGAAGAAATAAGGACATAAGAGCAGAAACCAAAGTAGCTCCAATTGCAAAAAAGATGAAAGAGAACAGATTACGGTGGTTTGTGCACATGTGTAGAAAAGCAAAAGACAATCTGGTGAAGAAGATTTGGGACAGACAGGAAGAAGGTAAGAGGAAGTGAAGCCATCCAGCAAAGAGGTCAGGAAGAAGGTAAGAGGAAGTGAAGACATCCAGCAAAGAGGTGGATGGATTGTGTGAAAGATCTGCAACAGTCAGGAGTGAGTGTTGAAGAAGGCAGGAGTGTGGCACTTAATTGAGAGAGTTGGTGACAGTTAACACGATAACCTGACCCCATGTAGAAAAATGGGAAAAGGGGGGTTGATGATGATGATGATGATTAATGGGGCTGGAATGGTGTAATAAATGTGACATAGATGTAATTCTACTAGAAGATACAATACTCTTATTAAATAAAGGATTACAAACAGAAAGATTATGGGGAGACATATAATCTGGAATTTGGGAAATGATGTATGTTCTAAAATCGGAATTCTTTGTAAAAATACAGTAAAAATATTAGCTACAACTTTAATAAGAATGGAAAGATTAACTATTGCGGACTTAAAATAAGAAGAACAAGTAAATAGAATTAGAGCAAATAAGCCTGTGTTACTTGCAAAGAAAGAGAAAGTTTATTTTATCAAATTCTAGATTATGTAGTGGTAAGTATGGATGTGATATCGACAGGAGACTTTAACTGTGACTTAAGAGGAAATGTAGAAAGAAAGGAAATGACATAAGAAAAATATCACAACTTATGAGATGTGGCAAATTAATACTCTGAGAAATACATGGACTTATAGAAGGGGTACCTACAAAAGAGAAATAGATTATTTTATAATATCAGAATGACTAAATCAGAAGGGACAATCAAATGAAACATGTTTTTCAGATAATTTAGCAATATGGATAGAGAATGAGGAAAATAAGGACTATATAAAAATTGGTAAAGGAATAAAAAGGTTAAATGAAAAATAATGGGAAAAAGAAGGAAAGGATTAATAATGTGGTTATGGAGAGATCATATTGTGATGAGAACATTCTGTAAAGATTGGTCTGAATGGTGGATGAATTATTAGATTAAATGTAAGAAATGTTATTTACAATGGTTATATGATGTAAGAAAAGTGAATAAAGAAAAATATAAAATAGTGCATAAAGAAGCATTGGAACATTTAGAAAATAATGATAGTATTTTGATAAAGAGAAAGAAATATATAAAAAACAAGAGAAAATTAAAGAGCTATTATTCAAACCAAGATATTTTTTATAAGGAAAAAGAGAAAAAGTTTGTGTATTTAAGCAGACTATTAAAAGGAAGATAGTAGTATAATGAGGGGGGATGATAAACAGAAAAGGAGAAATACAAAGAACTCAGGAACAAATTATGAATATTGTCATAGAATACAGTCAAGAAATGTTTAAAGAAGAAATTAAAAATAATAGGAAAACTAAAGTTTTCAGAACAAGAAAATAAATAATTTAAACAGGGTATTTCTTTATATGAATTAGATAAAGTATTAAGTCAAGTAAATATAGATTTGGCTGCAGGGACAGATGAAATCAGAAATGAAATGTATAAAAACGTAATGGCAAACAGAATATTTTTTAAAGATTTTAAAAGCATAGCTAAATAAAGGTTTTATGTACAATGACTTATGCAGTGGAATACTTAAATAGAACTGTAAGAAAAAAGATAATGAAACAATGGAGACATATAGTACTGCACAATAATGATTATGAAAATATAACAAAAAAAGATTTAAAACAAAGATGAAAAGTGTTATGGAATGGGTTCCTATTACGTGATCGAAGTTTTGAAACTTCGAACACGACAATATCGAACTTGTCTGTTCGAAGTTTCAAAACTTCGATGACGGGGAAAAAAAACATGCAACAGTAAACTAACTGTTGCAAGCAGGGGGGCAAGCCCCCCTGCACCCCCCACACCCCCCGCTCTTTAAATATGCCAACTCTACAGCCCCCCACACCCCCGCTCTTTAAATATACCAACTCTGAGATTGCACTACAGTGCAGTAAAGGGAAATATTCCCTTTCCACACTATAGTGTGGTCTCGGAGTTGGTATATTTAAAGAGCGGGGGGTGTGGGGGCACAGCCCCCCACCCAGGGGGTGCAGGGGGGGTTGCCCTTCTGTTTGCAACAGTTAGTTTACTGTTGCATTTTTTTTACGTGATCGAACATTTGCAAGTTCGACTATATGTTTTTGACCATATAGGGTTTGAACTTGTTGACGTTCGATCACGTAATAGGAACCCTTATGGAACATAGTATGTATTGTATAAATGGGAAGAGATGTCAAGAATTATTAATAATAATAAGAGAGATTGTAGATGATATTATAAATAGAGAAGAAGCTACGCTTATGACAGGAAATCTTAATAAGGCATTAGATAGAATAGGACATGGAATCTTATGGACCATAATAAGACTGCAACATAAGTAAAACAATTAGAAACACATGTATGTCTGCTTATAGAAATAATAAAGTAATAATTTTGGTAAATGGTTTGTTAAATAAAGAGGTACAAAAGAAGAGGGTGTGAGACCAGATATCCAATGAGTTCTATGCTCTTTGTTTTAACTATGAATGCAATTGTATGTGAACTAAATGGCAAAATGAAGAAAGCAGAGTATGTAATGCCTGATGGCTAAAAAATCTCAGTCTTATTAATTTATGTAGATGACATTATAGTAATTGCAAATACAAGATATGGATAAAGTTTATTAATTTAATTTATTTATTTTACATTTGTTGACCAGGTTTGTCCGGCTGAGCTGATAGCTCTTTTTCAGATGAGGCCCAGGGAGAAAAGCTCTACAGATTTACAATAAGATTGTAAATAAAAATTGTATTATATACAAAAACATTAACATTTTCAGGTTGGAACAGTAAAATCACAAAAAATATTTACAGATTTTAAGTTTACATTTAACTTAAGATATATGCAGAAACAGTATGCAAAGTTTGTAAGTACAGTCAAGGTAGTTACAGTTAGTGAAGATCATACAGGTAGTATATAAGTAGAAATATTTTTAAGATTAAGTGACAGGTAATTATCTAGGTAAGATGAGTAAGAGAGCTGATACATAATAGAAATAAAACTAATGAGGTATTATAAAAGAAGCAATATGTTATTTAAATAAATGTTTGGAAGCAATAGGAATGACTCTAAACAAAAAGAAAAGTAAATGAATAGTAGACATGGTTAAGATAGGAGGAATACAATTTACAATTAATTAAATTTGTGTGTTAGGTTTAAAATTTGGTAATAAAATCTGAGTAAGATGCAATGGGAAAAGATAATAGAAGAGATAAAAAAAATTACTTATTTTGGAAAACATACAGACTATCATTTAGAAAACAGGTTTAGTTGATAAATTCAATTTAAAGGGAAAATAGCATATCGAGCAAATATATTTATACCACCATTAATCTGGAAAAATAATTATTACAAACAATTGTTTCATTCATATGGGGTTCAAGACTGAATCCAGTAAAAAGAGGACTTTTGTATGTAAATAAAGATAAAGGTGGTTTATGGTTAATTAACCCAGTGGTATATGTAGCTTCTCTAAATGTATGTAAAGTGTTAAAATAGATAAATGAAAAGGAAGAAAATTTGGTGGTAAGAATTTTTAAATATAAGTATGAAAAAATGGTATATGATAAGAAGCAGCAAAAGTGAAAAAGAATGTAAAAATAAAGAAATGAAATGTTACCAAGAAAAAAATATTAATATGGAAAATAAAAATTGATAAAATAGAAAAGGAGAGAAAACTGTAGTATAAGACTATAATGATACAACATTATATTGTTAAACCATGAGAAAAGTTAATAGAAGAAAAACTAAAGCTATAAAAATAATAAATAAATAGTATAACAAAAAGCAAAATGCCAGGACTTTTTGAGAGACTATTAATAAATAAATACCAGTAAAAGGAAATCTGCCATATAAAAAGAAAAGTGACAGAGTATGTTTGTATTGTGGTGAAGAGGAAAACATTGAACATGTGTTTCTGAAATGTAAAAGAGTGATAAAATTATGGAAAAAGTTGTGTAAAGAATTTTTTTGAAGGTGTTGAAAAAGTGGATAAGATAAATATGGACATGATTAAATACAGGTATTATAAAAGTACATTAAATGAATTGATAAAAAGTGTTATGTTATATGGGTTATATGGAATGAAAGGATAAATGAAATTGTGTTCAATGGAAATAGATTTTGTCAGTAATATTAAATAAAATTAGATGATGACTATGAGAAAGGAGTGAGGTTGTAATAAAGATATAATTTTGATATAAGAATAAGTATGAATATCTAATAAGTAAAAGAAGAATATGAAAAATTGTATCTTGCAAATATATAAATTTTGTAAACCTTGCAATATGTGAATAATCTGTAAATATTGTTTTCTTGTATAAATTAAGGACTATTATTCTTTGGAGTGATAGATGGCACAAGAGGGCTACTACAGTAGTAACAAAGAGGCCTAAGGGAAGTAGCAGCAGCATGAAGGAGGACAGAAAAACTATGGAGATTTTAAAGGTAGAAAGCAATAATTTTGAGAAAAATGTGTTCAATATGGAGCTTCAAAATGCAAACAAAGCTTTTTGTGTAGCAGATGTTACAAATTAGCAGTTTTAGCTGCATTCATGGAGAAGGAAATAAACAAGTCTGTTGAAGTGATGCGGATAACAACTAGCATCAGGAGGGCTTGCAGACAATGTTATGTTAAAAATAATCAAGCAAGATGATCCAAGTAAAAGTTCTGCTTTTATATGGGGAGATGGCAGATAAAAAAGTGATAAGGATAGTAATGTGGCAACAGAGAATGCGGCAGTTAAAACTGATACGGCAGTGATTGAAAGTAAAAAAGGAAAGCAGCAACAAACTGAAATGGTGTCTGATTTTATGGCAGCAGATAATGCAGTAACTAAAACATATGCACAGTGACAGAAGGCAAAAAAGGAGAGCAGCAAATAACTATAAGTAAAACTGCTTTAAAAAGAAGAGCAGACTAATTGTGAGAATAAGAACAACAATGACACTAATAGACAGATAGTATCTTTGGGAGAATTTGATAACTGTTCTTGGTTTTAAAGCTCAAGAAATGTGGTCTTTTATATATATTGGGACAGAGACTTTTTTGACTTAACATTTGAAACTAATGACAACATTTCTGTAACTGTATAAGAAAAAGAAGGACATTTATCACTGGAACAATTATTTGTTTTCTGGTTGTAATTAAATGTCAAAAAACTTTATTTTGCAGTTTACAACTGATGAAATGAAGGGAGAAGATATTAAAAATGCATGCAGGGTCTGTGTGAAATCATTGATACTATTGTGAAAATTAGAGATAAGATAAACTTATGAGGGTACAGGTTGGAAGCTGTTTTGAAATGTGAAAAAAAACATAGTGAAACAGTTGTCAAGTGTTAGTTTTGCAAAAGGGCATAGAGATGAATTAAGATATGTTGACCAGCCTAAATGATGTTTCTTTTGTAGTGACTTTTCCTATTTAATTAATGAATATGACAAGGCATAATGTAACCGGTGTGGGGAAAAGGACATACAACAAGGTGTATGCCTGAATTCAGGCTGTGTAAAAAAGGGACACTTTTAGATACTTTGTCAAGAGCAAACAGCAAATAATGAGAAAGAAGGGGAAACAGAAAAAAATATAAAAGAGGAAGGTCAGCAAGAGGTAGGTAAAGAAGAACTTGTAGAAGAAGAGAAAATATGGAGGAAAAATGAGGAAAGTCAGTCCATGCAGGAAAGGGGTCAGAAGAAGTGATTGTCACTAATATTTTTTGAAGTTCTAGCTAGTGAAAAATCTGATTATAAAAGATCAAGGATTATACTAGTAAATAAACCCTAGAAAAAAATATTAATTTGGGGAAAAGGTAAAAAATAAGAAAATGAAAAGGTAAAAATATTTCCCCTAAACATAAGGAAAAGCAACAATTTTAGAGTACTTTCATAACATGTGAATAGTATAATTAACAGTGACAGTTATCCCACTCCACAAAGGGGGATCCACCACGGACCTCAGGAGCTACTGCCCCATTAGCCTGACAAGCCTGGTCTGCAAGGCCATGGAACGTATCATCATGGAACTTATAAACAAAGATATTGGTAATCTCCAAACTCTGGATCCTACCCAGTTTGGGTTTGTAAAAGGCAGCTCTTGTCTCCTAAACCTGATAGACTTCTTTGAAGCAGTCATCAAAGCTGTAGATGAGGGTAAGGGGGTTCACACAACATATCTAGATCTTGCCAAGGCTTTCGACACCATTCCCTACTCTGGAATTATAGATAAACTCACTAAACTAGGTATAAATCTGTATGTCACAAGATTTGCCAACTTGCTCACTGACAGAACCCACACTGTGAAAGGAGCAGACTTCAAATCCAACTTCAGACCAGCGACAAGTGGAGTACCACAGGGGTCAGTCCTGGGTCCTCTCTTGTTTGGTATCTACTTCTCTGAAGTACAGGCTAACACAGAAGGTCTTTGGCTAATGAAGTTCACAGATGACTGCAAACTAGGAGATATAATTGAAATTCCAGATGATGTGGACAGCCTACAAAAGGGCTTCACTGAGACAGATGCCTGGTGTCAAAGCCATGGCCTCAAGCTCAATGCCAAAAAGTGCATTGTTATCCCTTTTGGCAAAAACTCTGTACCCATGAACTACCACATAAGCGGTAGTCTACTTAACACTGAAAGTGTGATAAGAGACCTTGGGACACAGGTGGACAGTAGTCTCTCCTTTGATAATCATATTGCCACAGTAGTCAGGAAATCCTTCTCCGTGGCACACCTCATCACAAAAGGTTTCTCACCCAGGAAAAAAGAGGTAATTGTTCCCCTCTACTCATCACTTGTTAGACCCATTATAGAGTACAATGCCCCTTTTGGTATGTACCTCACAAGACATCTACAACAACTGGAAAAGCCTCAGAAATACCTCACAAAGAGGATTACCAGCCTCAAACAGATGCCCTATGCAGACCATCTAAAAAAACTCCAGCTTTACTCCGTCGCATATCGCCTACTCAGAGGTGATTTCTGCCTAACACACAAAGCTATGTCAAACCCAGAGCTGTTGGACATGCTCCATTTAAAGAAATCCAATCCCTCCAAGCTACACGCTCTAGGGACCTAAACCTTGTCACCACAATAAACAGAACATGGAGGGGTAGATTACTGTCCCAGAGACTTCCCATACTTTGGAACAAACTACCTATCTATATCAAACAAAGCTCGTTATTAGCACTCTTAAAGAAAAATCTTGATGATTGGATGGGAAATTGGAAATTCACTCCAGGAATCACTTCTGTGGGTCTGCTCGACAGGGGCACATGAAAATAATTTTCTTGGGTGGTGAAAGCCAGGTACCTTTTTGGCTAAGCTTTTATAGACCCTAGGGCCAATAGCCTAGTGCCTACCTATGAACCTGTGAACAGTGTAAGAGGAATAAGTATATTGTAATGGTGTGCTAAATCAGATGTGAATGTTATTTTGTTAGAGGAAGTATAATTCCTGGCAAATGAAGAAAGACTGCATACAGAAAAATTGTGGTGTAGAAATATAATATGGAACTTAGGAAGTGAATTTTATTTTGGTGTGGTTGTGTTGTGTAAAAAAATAGTGAAAATACTAGATGTAACATTGGTAAGGATAGAAGGGTTAACTGTTATGTGGGGTGGAGAGAACATGTTTATAGATTTATAGCATTATATGCATATATAACTTGCAAGGAAAGAGAATCTGTTTTATCAGATATTAGACTATGTGGTGGTTCACTTGAAAATTATAACTGCAATGGACTTTGTGATTTAAGGGGAAAATACAAAAAGAAAGGGAAATATTTAAAAATATAGGAAGTGATAAAATGTGGTCAATTAGCTGTATGGAACAAAAATCAATGGACTTATAGAAGGAGAAGACTTGGATCTGAAATTGATTATTTTGTATTATCACAAGGTTTGGGGGTAGCATATGGTGATGCAGTTATTCAGGCCATTTAGCAGTATGGCTGGAGGTCATGGAGAAAGGGAAGTATGTTAAAATAGGAAAGGGAACAAAAAGAATAAATGAGAAATTGCAGGGTGAAATTAGAGAGTGGGAAAGGAAGGCCATTTGTGTTGTTGTGTCTAGCACAGCTCCCAGGAAAACAATTTTTCTAGTGGGGTTTTGCTTTGATTTTTTCTCATTGATGGTGAACTCTAGGGAAGTTAAGAGTGATTTGACAAAGAGAAGGTACTGGACCAACTTTTCTTTGCAGTCCACCTGAATGATGCAGTCATCCAGGTAAGGGTAAATCTGTATATTTCTCTGTCTGCAGAATGCTATAGCCAGGGCCAAGCATTTGGTGAATACTCTGGGAGCAGTAGATAAGCCAAAGGGCAGTGCAGAGAACTAAAAGTATTGATAGCCTGCTCTGAAGCACAGGAATTTTCTGCATGATTCCCTGATATGGATGTGGAGGTAGGCATCTTTTAGGTCTAGTGTCACAAGCCAGGAATTTTGTGTGAACATAGGCAGGAGCCGCTGCAAGGTTAGCATTTTGAATCTGGGGACCGCCAAGGAGATGTTCAGTTTGGATAGATCCGGGATGGGGCGCCAAGTGCCCTCTTTTCTGGAGTAAAAATCTTTTCCCGTTTGATCTGGAGGTTCTACTGCCCCCTGGGATATTAGAGTTTGGATCTGTTTCAATGTCTCTGCCCACTGGTTTAGGGGGAGATCTGGGTACCCTCTTGGAAAGGGGAGTTCGCTGAAGGGGAATCTGTATCACTGAGAAATTATTTTTAAGACCCATTGGTCCTTGGTTATAGAGACCCAATTGTTCTTGAAGAGGGTAAGCCTTCCTCCTAGTTTTTAATGAGTGAAAGGAGGGCGAGGGCGGGGGAATTATTGCGAGTGCTTGCCATAGAAGCTTGGCTTAGAACTACCTGCCTTAGAAACGGAAGGGTCCATTGTTTGCTTCTTTGCTGGCCCTGGAATTGTGGCCTGGATGGCCTGTCCCTGCGGGGATTACCTTGGCCATGTCTGCTAGATGCAGGGAAGGCCCAGTGCTTAGAAGGAAAGTTCCTCCTGAATCTGTGAGGTTGAACTTGAAAGAAATTTTTTACTCTTTGCATAGATTTTGCTTTGTCTTCCATATTTTTAAGCACCTCTTCTGCTTTTTCCCCAAACAGGCATTCCTTATCTAGGGGTGCATCAATAAGTTTAGACTTGACATGATCAGGGAGAGGTTGTTCCTTCAGCCATGCATGTCTTCTAATAACAGATCCTGTCACTGCTGCCCTGCTAGAGGCTTCTAAAGCATCATATCCACATTGTAATGAGTGTTTGGCCATTTGATAAGCAGGGTGTAGTAATTCTGCCAGCTCTTTTGAGTTGGTACTGTCAGGAAAGGTAGCAATCTTCTGTTTTAATTGTTCCAAAGTGTGTTGTTGATATTTTAACATATGGAACTGACAATTGAGAGCTCTGATAGCTAAGATTGCAGAGGTGTATACTTTCTTACCCCATCTGTCCAGGGCTCTGGAGTCTTTGTCAGAAGGAAGAGGATTATTGGCATAACTAGTCTTAGCTCCTTTGGGTTGGGTCCCTTTGTAATGACCTTAGATTCTGCTGCAGGATTCCTGTACAGGTATTTGTGAGAATCCGGTACTCTGTAGTACCTGTCAGGTTTAGTTGGAACAGGAGGCAGGGTATCAGGTGCTAAGCTTGATTTCTGGAAAACATCATACACCACTTCAAAATAGATGGGATGGCCAGGGGTCTGTGCTGGGGCAGGTCCAGAAACTCTCTAAGTTGTTTCTTTGACTGTGGAAAGTCTTGAGATTCCCATTGAAAATGTTCCCTGAGGGAGTGAAGGTTTATAGGTTTATATAGGTTTATAGGTTAGTACTAGGCTAACTGCCCTTGCAAGCCATTTTAAGCCTAGCCAATTATCCCTTGTGAGACTCAAACCCTGCACCTTGTGTTTATAAGGTAAACACCTTAACCATTAGGCCACCCTCCCAACCCAAGGATTTCCCCAAAGGAGAGGTCCTCTGGAGGGGAGGCAGAAGGGATGGATTCCTCTGCATCTGAATCCTCATAAACAGTTAAGATGTTGTTCCTCTTCAAAAGCAGAATAATCAGATTCCTTAGACTCTTGGTCTGTCATAATTTCTGGAAAAGGATGCCTTTTCCTTTTTGGAGTGGGGGCCTGAGTACCTCGGATAAGGGAGTTGAGATCCTCTGCCATTTTAAGCATTTGAGCTTGGGGTGGGCGAGCAGTAGCAAGATGCTGGCTAGAAGCAGTTTTTCTAGGAGTGGCCTGGCTTCTAGGCCTGAGAGAATCCGTCGGTCTCTGAGAAGCGGTAGACAGATGCGAAGACATCATTTTTTGTCTAGAATCGGTAGTGTGAAAGGCCTCATTGGAAGCCAGTGCCTGCGTCGTGGCCCCAGACCCAACAAAAGCAGAGACAGCCAAAAGCCTCGGAAGATGTAATGGATTTCTGCAGCATACCGGACTCTGAAAGGGTCTCGGCAGAGGCCTGTGTAGAAAGCGAGTCGGGCATCAGGGGCTGTGAAAGCACCTCACTGAATTCCGGAGAACTGACGACTTGCTTAGCGGTAGCATCGTCGGAAGGCTTAGCCTTGTGTGCCCTGTCTCTATCTTTATCTCTTATTTTTTCAGAATGTCGACAGATTGTTGGCTGATGGACACCATAATAGAATTCAAAGACGGAACATGAAAATGATTGTCTACAAAAAGAGCTCTATGGTGAATGGTTCTCGCATTAAAGAGGGCACAGAACCGGTAATGAGGGACGCTGTGGTCTGGGCCTAAACAAGTGATGCAGTAAGAGTGAAAGACTTGGTGTGGGATCTGCTTTCCACAGGCAAGACAACTGTTAACTTTTTCAGACATCAGTTAGAGCAAGAAAAAAGGGTCCCCAATGGGGTACTTAGCTTTAGACGTTTTCTGCTGAAATTCAACTTCTGGTAGTGACAGACTGGCACTCATGCAAATTGCTTCTGCTATGGGCTCTGTGGCAAGAAAGACTGATGTAATGACGTCAGCTGCCTTGCTTTATAGCATTGATGACCTGACGTCATACTACAGGATATGGTAGCCGGTGCACAAAAACATTGACTCTGGTATTCGGGCCAACTGAGGGCTACCACAGCAGGGATAACCCCCCACAGGTGATGACTGCAACAGTGAAACATGAAGAACATCTGCTCACTATCATTTGTTATTGAATACAAGCATTGTTCCATTCCTCTGCTTACTTTGATCACCCTTAACTTATGAGGAAGCACCACTCCACTCACCTCACAACTGACCGAACCAAATCCACCCCAGTAAGTAAAACATGGGAAGAGAAGAGGGGCTCAAGCTGAACCCTCTTACTCTGCCTGCTCAATGACAACACATTATTACCTGGATTGGGAGGGAAGGATTAAAACAAAACATCATGCCAAAAAGGCTGTAACCCTTACCATCCCTTGCCTCAGACTAAAAACCTTAGAATCCCCCTCTGTCTACATCACTTCATTCTCTTCCACCTTGCTTCTTCACTTTAACCCTCTGCTAACCAGTTCAACATAATCCTACATTTAAAGTTTCTATTGTAACCTATACATCTAATCTCCCCCTTCATTCTCCTCTCCATTTATCTTCTAATCAACTAATACCAGGTGTCCTCTGAAAATAATATATCTGCACACAAACTATATTTCTCCAAACCCACCTTGAGACATAAAACACCAAATATATAATTGCAAACAGTTTATTCATATAAGTATTTGCACAGTTATCACATAACTCAACAGTGAATAATCAAACATGAAATACAACAGAAAAATCACAACATAGAAATTAACATTTTGTAGACAGTGTTAGAACCACTCACTAACATTTGTTCTTGAATACAAGCAGCATTACATTCCTGTTCTCACTTTTACTACACTTCACTTACAAGGCAGCATACCTCCGCTCACCTCAAAATTCACCAAACTAAATCCACTTTAGTAAGTAAAAAAGGGGGGGGCAGAGGAGGGGCTCAAGCTGAACCCCTCCTACCTCACACAACAGCCTGTCATAACAGGATGTCCCATCCTTCTCCCACAAATCTTTCACCATATCTTGCATAAACAATGCAATATGCACATTGAACAAATCCATTCCAAATCCCTCAAATAAACCCCATCTTTCCAATACCAAACCAAATCCCTGTCATCAAAAGCCCTATGATCAATCTCAAACAAACCTGCATCACCTAATGCTCCAGGAACTCTGTGATTAACAAAATGCCTATCTCTTCCTCTTTCCAAATGCACAAACATATGATCCAGCCTCCAAACCAACCTTGGCACAATTTACAACCACACTATTATCGTTTGTGGGCATTTCTTTCTTAATCTCATCAAGTCACAACAATCCATGCCAACAGGTTTTGTTTAGGAACCCAAGTTAACTCAGTATCCCCTATGCGAATTACTGAAATGCAGGGAACCCCCAGCACTGCCTGTATTAAATCCAACTTATCCAACAGTTGATGTCACCTCAAACCTCTAGATCTACACCATGACATGCTCCACCTGTGTTCTGGTAAACTCAATATGCTTCCTCCAGGTCTTATTCCTGCCCTCCTCGCTGCCCAAAACACATATGAATGGCCCAGAATGACAATATTTTCCTGTAAAACAAAAACACAATTAATCTACTTCCAAAACCTACATTATCTTATATCTAAAAGGCTCTAGATGACCAACACCCTGCTTTTTTATTACTTCAACTGATTTTCACTCCTCTACTAAATCAGAGACTCTTCTGATCTGAACTGAATGTGCAGAAAACCTGACCCTGCAATACCTTGACTATTGAATGCATTTGTCACTCTTTTAATAAACTGCCAGCCAGCACCACCTTATGATTAGTTGAACAAAACACAAAACCACTTGCTGCTCCTCCACACAACTGCTGAAACTGTTTTCCCCATGCTACTGGACACAACAACTCTTCCCTATCTCAAGGCAGGACTAAATGGCACCCCTTTCCTACTTGATCCATCTTTGGACACTGTAATCAAATCAACACAGCAGAGTCCACAATACATATTTCCTTCCATAATAATGAGCCTAACAATTCTCCTATTCTAAAAGTCCCCCTTGTATTTAAACACCACCAGGGCTGCCTGAACTGTGTGATCCAACAAACTGACAAATAATAAGGACAAACCTCTCAACAGCATTTTCAGAATCTGTGTTGTTAATGAGAAACAACCACTCACTTTCCAGCCACTGACCCTCTCCCACCCTTTTAATATCCTACTTACTAACCAAGCTTTTATCACATCTTCCAAGCCTGCTAACCTTGCTGCTACATCGATTGCCACCAAATGTACCTTAACTGATGTCTTACCCTGACACCACCTATGCCCTAAATAATGTATCACTAAAACAAATGGCCACTCTCTGTCTCTCTCTCTCTCTTTCTCAAAGGCAAATGACCATCAAGTGAAAATGAAGCTAAGGCAGATTTCTGTACTTTAAATGTGGAACCTGCCCAAGATTGTTGCATTAACCAATCGGCCATATATTTCCAATGTTCCACAACTCATCTGTCAATGCTACTGGTTTTACATTTGCTTCTGGTGACAGACCAAAATGTGCAAACCTGAAACCATGAGAAGCTGTCAGCTATGTGATTAACCTGACCTGACACATACCTAGCTGAAAAAGTGAAATTAATTTGTAAACTCTGTAACACAAACTTCCTCAAAACCAACATAACTGAAGGAGACTTAGCTGTCTTTCTGGCTAATACTTGCACCACATTGTTATTGGAGAAAAACATCACCCTACTATTTTGTAACCTTTCTTTCTAAACCACTGAAGCTGCCCAAATTGGCATAATCTCTAAAATGTCATGTTCTTCTCCTAATCATCTAGCCAATGTGATCATCTTGCCGCAAACCATTTACCATCAAAATAAGCCCCCATACCTTCACTCCTGGCAGCATCCATAAACAAACACAACTCAGCATGCGTCACCCAGTCTGTCTACCAGAAAGAAACATCTTTAAAGCCAGCTAGAAAAATGAACAATAGACCCAAATCATTATTAACCACTTTGTTGACTCTCACCCAATGGTGTTTGCTCTTTCCTCCTTTCAACAATTTTGCAACCAACCTGTAAAAAGATCTACCCGGTCCAATTGCTCTACAAGCAAAATTCAACAAACCAAGCAGTTCCATCACCTCTTTAATCCTGATCGTCTTTTTACCCGTAATTCACTAGATCTTACCCTGCAACTTCAGAAGTTTGTTCTGAGGCAAACAAAACAAGCCTTGCACCACATCTATTGTCATCCCTAAGAAATCCACCCCTTTACTCAGACCCTCTAGTTTGTCCTGTGTAACTACACTCCCAATTTTGTATAAATAGTTGTAAAAGTGAGCAAACCTGTCACTGCTCCTTCACATTCTTCAACTACCAGCAAAAAATCATCTCACTAATAAACTGCCCTTTGGTTGCCCACCCTCTGTTCCCAAATCCATTGAAATGCTGAATTGAACTTCTCAAACATAGAACACATGACAGCATAGCCCATAGGCATTGCCTTATCAAAATAAAACTTCACACTCACACACATCCCCAACAATGGCCAATCAACCCATTTAATGGGCATTAGCCTAAAAGCAGCTTCAATATAAAGCTTCACAAGCCATGGATCCTCAGACTCCCTAATAATCCCCACTGCATCATCCATCGATGCATATCGCACGTGAACATCAGCTCTGGAGATGTAATCATTAACTGATTCTCCTTCAGGAAATGATAAATGAGGAATCAGCCTCAACTCAACAGTCTTCTTTTTTGGCATTAATCCCAAAGGAGGGACTCAAAACCCTTGAAATGGCAGCTACTCAAACAGGCCTAAAAGTCTCCCTGCTTTCACCTCTAACTGTTTCTGCACAATGTTGTCCATCCTTTTGACTAATCTTAATTTCTTACATACTAATTCACTCCCCCCATGTGGAGTTAATGGTAGAACTCCATGTAAACACTTCCACCAGCTTTGCTGCCAACTGTGCACCCAAAAAACCCCTCAAAAACACGCAGTTAAATCCAGTACACTAATGGGTGAGTGAGAATGCCTACCATCCTGTCACCCCTCTTAAGGGCAAAGATCTCCCTACCCTCAAAAATTACCTCTACCCTGAAAATTGGGCTGACCAATGGCTATATGTCTACCATTGTCCTGTGCAACTGCTGCTGCTGCTTAGCCAAACCCTCCATCCTTACACCAGTATATTGTTGTTGCATGGAATCCCCAACAAGTAGAACAAATATGGGAAAAACAACATATGGGCCACGAGCACCTGGCTCAATTAAAGATCCATCAAGTCCCTACCTTATCACCTGTTTCCCACCTGTATCTTTCAGAGCCTCTTGAACTTTCAAGCACCGCATGGTTGCCAACCAAATATCTGCATGTTTTATCCGCAGAGTCTTATCAGCTTTCTTCTTACTGAATTGCTGATCATACCACAACCAGGCATTACCAGCACACAATTGCTGTACCTCACAAATAGTGAGAAAATATGCCCCCAAAGGAAATGCCTGCAATGTATCCTTCTCTAAAACTGCTGCTATGTAGTATATAAAATCCAGGGTCGAGTTGTCCCAAGTTCAGGTGCTAAACCTTCCCTGCCAGCTCCTCCCTAATGCCACTAAAGCAGACAATAAATCTTTCATTCCAGCGAACATCAACTGAACCAACCTCTGCATTCCATCCACATCAATCAAATCAAACATGTCCACATATTCTCCTTATAGGTTCATAGGTATTTACTAGGCTAACAATCACAAGGGCCTTAAGCCTAGCCATGCATCCCAAATCTCTGACAACTTCTGATACCCTCGATAAGTGTACGCATGGGCCTGGGAGATGACATAGGTGCCAAACCAGGAATGAATTTCCGGTTTCCCATTAAATTGTCCAAGTTGCACTTGAATTGGGTTAGGGAGGAACTCTACTTCACATGGATGGGGAACCTGTTCCATAGACAGGGTAGTCTCTAGGATACATACCTATCTCTCCAGCAAGTCCTATTTATATCACAGGCAAGGTTTAAGTCTTTAGATGGGTAATTCTGGTGTTGTTTGTTTTGTGGATATGCAGGAGGTCCATCATAGTGGGGTCTGACAATACCCTGTATGCCAGGCATAGATCTCCCCTCAAAAGCCTGTAGGAGACAGAATACAGGGATAGGGCTTTCAGTCAGTCTGCACAGGATATATTACTTATGCCCTGTATTCTTTTAGTGAGGAACATTTATGGACGTTCCAATTGTTGGACATGCCTGGTTATTTACATGCCAAAGGGGGCATTGTACTCAAAGACAGGTCTGATGAATACCGACTTCCTTGGACTTAGATATCATACCTTTGTTTATAAGTGGTGCAACATAGAATGATTTCCTTACCATTGTAGACACATAATCAAAGTCTAGATTACTATCTATGTGTGTCCCTAAGTCCCTGAATACTGGCTCAGCTTTAAGGGGTGTGTTGTCAATATGGTAGTTACTAGGGATGGATGACTTTCCAAAGGATACTATTCTGCATTTTTTGGCATTTAGTTTTAGTCCATGGCTCTGACACCAGTTGCTTGTCTGTGTCAGCCCCTTCTGGAGAACATTTGTCAGTGTGAGATTCAATAGCAGCTCCTAATTTGCAATCATCTGCAAATTTAGTCAGCCAGAGACCACTGACGTTGGTCTTGACTTCTGAGAAGTAAATGCCAAAAAGGAGTGGTCCAAGGACTGATCCCTGAGGGACTCCAGTTATGACTGGCCTCCTTGTAGAGATGGACTCCCCAACTCTAACTTCCTGGGTCCTGTCTGTGAGCCAGTTGGCAATCCACCAGGTGACATACGGGTTTGTACCTAACCACTTGAGTTTCTCAACTATACCCAAGTGGGGTATTGTGTCAAATGCCTTGGCCAGGTCAATGTAGGCAGTGTGAACGACTTTGCTCTCATCCATTGCTTTGGTGACCTTCTTGAAGAAGTCCATCAAGTTGAGTAGACATGATCTGCACTTGATGAAACCAAACTGGGTTGGGTTCAGTGTCTGGAGGTTTACTATATTTCTATTGATCATCTCCATGATAATTTATTCCATGGCTTTACATATAAGACTAGTGAGACATGTGTCTGTAGTTTCCAGGGTCTGTAGGTGGCCCACCTTTGTATAGAGGGATGACTGTTGCCTTTCTCTATTCATGAGGCATGAAGCCTGTTTGTAGGCTACAGTTAAATAGTAATTCCAGAGGCCCTGATAGGTCATGCTTCATGCTATTTAGAAGGTATCCTGTGATATTGTTTGGGCCCATTGATGCAGTGCTCTTGGTTTCAGAGAGAGCATTAAGGACCTGTTTCCTAGTCATAGTAGGGGGGAATTATATCTGATGATATTTCCTGAGGGAAGGCTGAGTGGGAGAGATGGGTAAAGTTGGAGCTGAATTTATCAGTCAGGAGGTTTGGTATATCTTCTGGCTCTGTATAGGTGGCTCCATTTACAATGAGCTCTGCACATAATTGTGTATTGCCTTTAAGGTTGCAGACATAGCTAAAGAATGCTTTGTGGTTGTCCTTGGCCTGTGAGGCTAAACTTACCTCAGATTTGGCTTTGGTAGACTATATTTGTCCTTGTAGTTGTTTGTTTAGTTTGATGAGAGTGCTTTTATCCTGCTGAGTGTTACACCTCCTAATTTTTTGCCATGATTTTCTTCCTCCTGTTATACAGCCGATTGATTTTGTGATTCCACCAAGGTGGCTTGATTTTTGAGTTAGTTCTGTACGTCTTCCTGGTGGGTACAGCTGCCTCTATGCAGCTATTAACATGCTTGCACAGGGTTTCTGTGAACAGTTCTGCATAGGCAAGAGTGTTCTCAGGGTTTATGGGGCTTGAAATTTTGCCAGGTTCTCACTTAATAGCAGGAGGTTAGCCTTAGAATAGTTCCTGAATATTCCAGGTTTAGCTGGGGGTCCAGATTTTATTTTTACTTCAAAGGAGACCATTCTGACCATTTTGTGGTCTGATCTTACGAGGGAAGGCATTACAGTAGGGGGTGTGCTGCAGTCTCCCATATAGTAAGGACTAGATCCAGTATGGTTGCACCCTTGGTTGGTGCATTGACTATCTGATCCAGGGAGTTTGTGTTTACAAAATCCAGAAATCTATGTGCATGTACATTTGGTGTCGTACAGGATTCCCAGTTAATAGTGTGGTAATTAAAGTCATCCATGAATATGGTATTGGGTTGGATGGTTAGTGTTTCTAATAAGTTTAAATACATGGTATGGGTTTCCTGGGTCATAGAGGGGACCTATAGCTTCCTCTCTGGATCTTCTCCTTAACTGCCATATTAAAATGTGGGGTAATAAATGCCCCCCACATCCCATTTACAACTGGCTCCTCACATCTTGCACCTGTTCCTCAAATGTGAGCAGTTCTTGGCATCTGCTGCAGTCCAGCTCATCTAAACCCCACATTAGTTCCATTACCTTACCACCCCCCACTACATCTGTCACCACCTCAGATTCCACAGACACACCATTATCTGCAGATGGCTGAGGCTCCACCTCTAAAGTTCTGCTGGCCCCATTCCCAGCAGCTCCCGCAGGTTTCCTGGCTGGCTGTCCTCCAGAACTGCCTGACTGCTAATTGTTTCCGTATGCTTCCTGTAAATTCTCATCTGATATGTGGTCAAAGGGGTTGGTGTTACCTCTGCTGATGTCTCCACTTCCTTAACAACTCCTCACTCTGAGCCACTATTTGCACTCATCACTGCCTTAATGAGCTCATCTCATTCATCTGAAATAAAACAAAAACATTACTTACTGAAAGTAATACTTGCTCATCGATCCCCCAAAACTAGGCTGACTTTTACAAACTTTTACAAATCTAACTACTACTGTCTTCCTAAAAGACCCCACTCAACGCCCATTCTTAATAATCTCACCACCACATCAAACCACCTAATATGCCCCACTATCCAAATTCCTAAGACACGCCTGCCTTGACCCAACAAATGATAAGGTAACAGGAGTGTGGCCAGGTGAAAATTATAGGTAACCAACCCCCACCAGAGGTGTTCTTGTGACAGTATTGTGCTGTTTCAATAACCCCATAATCATATGGAGTACTTAAAATAAATAATTTATACATTGAGTAGGCTATCTAGTCTTTATAATAAAGAGAACACATATAGTTAGCATTACTATGGATAGTGAATTTTGATCAGTCAATGTGATGTTTCTGCTTAAATTGAATAATTACACAGTGGTGTTTATGGTTATCCATTTAGGTTAGTGTGATTTGAGAGCTTTCATTTAAAAATAATTTACTGTTGGTACACATGCATCAACCTGTTGGTGGAGTTGGTAGTTGAAAAGCCTGTGGTGCTACTTCTGGGTCAGCACAGCAGTCTTATTAGGGATGGTGCAAACACACCAGTTTTGATCTTTGAATTCTTGGAACATCTAACCAGCTATAGTGTTTAGTTGATTTTCCCGACAAAACTATCATTGTTGCAGCATACGTTGGCTCTATTTATTTATTTATTTATGTTATAAACTGAATGATTAAAACTTGCAATATAGGGATTCGCACCTGCCTGACAGCGACTCAGGCTACTGAGAAGAAAGTGACTTAAACACTGCACCCTAGATCTAAAGCTAACCTCCCCACCATCCCTGCAATACAGGACTGACTACCCCATTCATCTCATGCCAGCAACCTGCCACATACCATAATGCTTAATGTGTGAGACTTTGGCAAGTTACATCTGTACAAGGTGGAATCTTCTGCACTTTTAATACATCCACCCCACTACCACAGGAATTGAACAAAAGCACAATCTCTTCTATTATATTTTCTATTAAGCAGTGCCCACACAGACTTATCACAACCATTCACTACCTAGAATTAGTAAACACTTACTGAAGTTGACAACTGACAACAGCCATAGATCAAATGACTACTAGCCCTTTTCAGCACATTCTGCTTCACATGAACTGAAACACACTCACCTCCAGCCCCACATCCACCAGCAAAGGGGTAAACACTCACACTTTGTCAAAAGCATATACTACCTTGCATCCGCACAACACATCTTTCATCAACCATCTCCAACCAACACCCTGCTATGGACCATATCCCAGTACCTCCTATCCCTGTGTAACTCTACAGGGATGTCTGTGGAACACAAAACTACCTCCTGAGTGCCATACAAAAAGAAAACCAATAATGTATGGCTGCTTGCTGTATAACTACAGCCAGGTACTCTAATTCCAAAAAGCTAAGAGAAAAGCATAAATCCAGGAGTACAGACCACTTCACTAAGCAAATAGAAATATCATTAGTGTCAATAAAATGATATCCCTGAACTACTTCAGAAAAAAGTTAACCAAAAGTAAACACTAGGCTATTAGTCTGTAGATTATAAACTGTGCAGCCACAAATCAAAGGTCAGAAAATATCCTGCAAACATCAAATCTTATACCTCGTAACTGTGATCTAAGGACCTTATCCAGCAACCTCTCACCAATGTTGCCAAAACAAAATGACTACAAACTAATAAAAGGCTTACCTCCCCCATATTATAATAAAACCTCTTAACTTCACAATGACTACCTACTGCCTTATCAAGTTCCTGGTCACTTGGACATGGAGAAATGGTATTAAAACAAGGCCCCATACCAAAAAGGTTGTAACCCTCCCTTGCTTCTAAAAACCTTAAAACCCCTCTCCTGCCTCCATCACTTATTTCTTTGCCTCCTTCCTTTCTCTATTTAACCCTCTCCTAACCAGCTCACCATAATCCTACATTTCAAGTTCCTGTTGTAACATATACATCTAATCTTCTCCCTCCCCCCATTTGTGTTCTAACCAACTAATATGAGTTCTCCCTAGACAAATATTTCTGCACACAAACTATATTTGCCATCATCATAACTAAGAGACTACACAAAAGGTTAATGTGTGCAACATCCAAAGTCCAGTTACCTCAGAATATTCCCCTTACTATGATGTACAGAAAAGTTCAGAGTCAATATGTATGAACAGCAGGGGTGCAGAAGTGTGCAGCCTGTAACTCTTAGCTGACCCTGATTTTGCAGAATGACCCTGATTTTGCCTCATTTTTGCCCTATCCCTCACAAAAAAGTGGATTTTCTGGTAAATCACCAAAAAGAATTGAAGTTAGTCAGTAGTGACAGATATGAGACTGTCATAACTCTTTTACATCAGAAAATACATTTTGATGCAAAATATGTTGCCGTCTTTTCTTTCAAAGTGAATTACAGTAATATTTAAAAACTGTCCCTGATTTTGGTCCTTTATCCATCTTTATTTACATCTTTAACTCTGATTCTTGAGGAAGAAAGTTCAGAGCTGTAGCACAGTCCCCTGTTAGGAATACAGTAGACATAGCCTTCCTGCAAAATGTTTTACTAACACTACAGTGAGTTTTGAGACTTACTGTCATTGTTCACCATTTGAACTTTATATTTTGTACTTCCTGGACATGCAATCACAGTTCTGATACCATCAGTAGAGCTACACTGTGGTCTCCTCCCTTACAGTACTTGCAAATTACATAGCAAGACTGGAGAATGGACAAGATGTCTACTGACAGACAAAATGAACATATAAATATGATGAGATGGAAAAGTGCAATATGATACATGATGAAAAGGAAGCTTATGGATGGAAGAGAATGTAGGATCAGTCAGGGACTGGGACAGGGAAGCATTTCTCAAGGTGGCCAATGGTCCCAGTTTTTCCAGAACAGTCCCAGTTTGGAAGTCTCTGTCATGTAATCCCAAACATTGTCTTTGGGACACAGAAATGTACCAGTTTAGAATGCTCAGTCTGAATGGTGACTTGGTTTCCCAGGATGGCCAATCCCTCCGCTTTCCCATCCTAAGCAGCTCTGGGGACTTTGCGATTTTTCAGGGATGCCATTGGGTATGGGGTAAGGTCAGATGCCTTTGCCCTGGCAGGATCCTTCCAGGCCCTGCCACTATCAGTCAGTCACTCCCTTTAGGACTTCCGTCGTGAAGGTTTCTGCTTGACCCCACTCACCCAGGCAGGAACTCTCGAGGCCCTACACCCACCTGCCTGGCACTCCCGTACTGACTTCTGTCATGGGCAAACCCTACAGTCCTCCCATTCGACTTGGCCAAGAGGCCTTCCTCAGCCATGGCCTCCCCATGTTAGGGGACTCCACCGCCTGCATGTCTCCTGAAGGCTGCTAGATCATGCCAGATTACTCATGATCTTGGACCCTCTCAGGGGAGCTTCCCTTCAAGCCCATCCACTCCTCCAGAACTCCCCTTGGCCGCTAAGGGGCAGATCCTTTCTCATAAAGGCTTCAGAGTCCCCCTGTTTTCCCATCCAGAGCAGCTCAAAGGACTTTGAGATTTTTCAAGGATGCTATTGATTATGGGGTGAAGTTGGATGCCTTCACCCCAGCGGGAGCTCTCCAGGCCCCTCTGTCAACTACCCTGGCACTTTCTCAAAGACTTCTATCACAGGGAGCTCTTCCTGAACCCACTCACCAGACAGGAGCTTTCCAGGCCTCGCTGCTGTCTACCCTAGCACCCCCTTAAAGACTTCCATTGTGGGGAGCTCTGCCTGCCCCCCCCTCACCCAGGCAGGAGCTCGCCCAGCCCTGCCACTATCTGCCTCTCCCCCCCTTCCAGACTTCCATCCCAGAGGGGGCGTGGTCCATACCCCCTCACCCAGGTGTGAGCTGTCCTGTAACAGTCGCTTTCCACTTTTCTCTCTCTCCTTTCCAGACTTCCATCGGGACTGACCCCCTCTGGGGTTCCACTTCTACCCAGGATAGAGAGCTCTTTTCCAGGGTTACATATCTCCTAACTGCTCCCAAATCATGCAGTGTCATGCGTGCTCTTGGAGCCTCTCAGGGGATCTTCCTAGCCTCATGGAACTCTACTGGGCCATGAAGCCTCAGACAGTCCCTCGTCTAGACTTCTGTGACACCGGTTCTCCACTTTTCCTTCCACCTAGGGCTTTCAAACTCACAGGGGAGATGGCCCTGGGCCCCCCATCTATGCACATTTTGAGGCACACCTCAGTCTCTCACCCCCACGGTGCCAGGTGTCGATAAATGTGCATTGTTTCAAGCCTCCTGGCATGTGGCCTCTTGCCTCCTGGGTGGTGATATTCACAGAGTGGCATCCTCACAATGCCTGGTGAAGGACGAGAGGCCAATCTGCCTGCCCCAATGTGAGATGACATGGCTGCCCTATCTCGACTCCTATGGGGGCTGGGAGAATAGGATTGCAGACCTGGCTTCCCGGGGTGGCCCTTAGGTGTCCCAGTTTAGGTCCTGTAACAAAACGGTCATCTTGGCCTTTCTAGCAGCTGAAAGTATACTAATTCATGCATTAAAGCATGATCTTTGACTATAGAAGAGATAAGCTGACAAATATGACTGATATCCAAGGTGAGATAAGATAGAGTTTAAGATGAAGGTCAGGCTTGACATGCCAGATTTTCATTCCAGGGATATAGACAGTATTTTGTAGATAGAAGCACATTAAGCAGATAAGCACAGACCATGACAGCTAATGGAGTTGATGAATGAACCAAGAAAAACAAGTAAGGAATCAGGCAGCCAAACCAATACCACAGAGACGTGTAGAATCCAATCCAATATTTTATTAAAGATTAAGCACTTTAGTCAGGAACTCTGACTTCATCAGAATGAACATTACATAAACCAAAAAGTTTAAATACCCTCCCCCAGCACTAAATTACTTGCATCATGTCCTGTTAGAATTAACTATTAAGAGAACTATATAAAAATAATTTAAAATAAACCCTTTTTGTATATTAAAATAACTGATAGCACATGAAGCCATAACCTGTAAATGTCACATAAAATACATGGATTTAAGCTTCAACAGTGCCATAATACTGACCCTCTCATTGAGACTGGGTCTTACACTTGCATTAAGTTTGATTTGCCACTTTAATTCAGGAAATTCAAGATAGTCCTCCACTGGACCCCCTGGGACCCTATATCAACATGATCAATTGCACAAAACTTAAGTTTATGTGTGGGAAACATGTCAATATGATTAAACAAAGCATTTTTGTTATTTTTCCATTTAACATCATATTAGTGTTCGGGTCTACTTTACATGGTCGACATTTCAGAAAGTTGACTTTCATATGGCTGAGACCATATGATCGACTTTCAGAATGCCGACTATGTAAAGTAAACATAAACAAACAACAAACACTTAACTTAAACTTTTAGCAGGGGAGGCTCTGCCCCCCACACCCCCGTAATAGAGCGCACTACAGTGCGGAAGTGGGAAATTTTCACATTCCGCACTGTGCGGAGATAGCGGTTTCCCATGGTTGGCTTTTTAAAAGTTGATCCTATGGTCTCGGCCATATGAAAGTCGACTTTATGAAAAGTTGACCATGTGAAGGGGACCCTGGTGTTCATATACCCTTTGTTTAAGGCCCCTCTTAGTTTTCCCAACTTAAAATCCATCACAGGAGTCACACTTGGCCACATACACCACTTCTTTTGAAAAACAGTGGTATTTCTTCTTCGGGTGTATAACCCCGTAATTCTTAATAAAAATGTTTTCACTATCTAAACTAAAAGGGCATTGTGTGCACCTGCCACATTTAAAACATCCAGCGTCCCTGTGTACCGTCCTACTTCTTAACAATGTGAGACATGTGTCTTTCTTATATACAACTACCGGTTTGTCTCCTATTGTCCCACTGACCTCATCATCCAAGGTAAAAATCATCCAAAATTTCTCAATAATATTCCTAATATCATAAAAATTGAGCATAAAAGGAATAGTAAGGGCCCTAGAAAACATATCATAATTGTCCTTACAAGGGCTTATAGCAGTCACAAACATATTGGATAAGATTTTAACTATTGTAACAGTTTCCCTTTTACACTTGACCTCATTTTCTATTGTGTTGACAAATTCCAGGGGGTGCCCTCTTCTTATTAGCATCCCTTTCAGTGTCTCACATTCCCCATAAAAATCCTCGTCCTCTGAGGTCATTCTGGCAACCCTGACATATTGCCCCTTGACCAAGGCCTTCTTTTGATGTTCAGGGTGCCAGCTTTCAAAGTGCAATAGTGTATTAGAGTAGGTGGGTTTCCTATATAGTTGTGAGATGAACACCTTTCTCCTATAATCTTTTTGAATAGTAACATCCAGGAATTTTAGTTTGTGATCATCCTTACTCATAGTAAATTTCAGAAAATTAGTGGTAGCATTAATGTATGCCACAAATTTCTCTAAATTCGCTTCCCCACCTTTCCAAAAGAGGACTATATCATCAAGGTAGCGGCCATACAATGCCCAGGACTCTCTAAAGTTGGAATTCATAATAAATTGGTTCTCCCAGTGAGCCAGCACAATGTTAGCAAATGCTGGTGCACAGCATGCTCCCATGGCCACCCCTTGTCTTTGTTTGAAAATGTGACCTATGAAACTAAGGAAATTATTTTCTAGTACTAATTCCATGCATGTTCTAAGGGTCAATATTGTACCGTGCCCCATGTCGGTGTTGTTACATAAATATCCATAGAACCACTCAAGCCCCTCTTCATGAGGTATCACAGAAAACAGGTCCCCAATATCCATGGTAACCATAATTAACCCATCGTCATACATTTCAGGTTTGATTTTACTAAGGAAATCCCATGAATCCTTAATAACCCACTGCCTTTTCTCCAGAATACCTTTGACTTTCGTGTCAATGTACTTAGCTAGGCAAAATGTTTTTGAAGCCTTAGCATCCACAAATGGGCAGAGGGGTGGGTTAGTAATGGATTTATGTGTCTTTGGGATCCCAAAAATGGTTGGTGTTCTAGAGCACTTTAGCTCTAAGAAATCATGTACTTCTAAACTGATTTGCCCGTTTAACAGTAATTCCTCTACCATAATGTCAGTGTTCCTAAAGGCAATGTTAATTTCATTAATAGAAGCTTCAGCATAAGTTGCACTGCACAATAAGTCAAACATTTTGCTGTTATAGCCAGCGACATTCATTATGATGAGCCCCTCACCCTTATCAGGTTTCATTAACCTAATATTCTGATTACATATTATATCCTCAAACCAAAACACAGATTTGAAAAAACTGGTAAAAATCCACAAACGGGTAGATGAAGAGGGAACACCAGCAGACTCCAAATGAATGAATAAACGCAATTTTATTTTTATACGAAAGAGCGTTTTCGCCGCAAACAGAGATGCAGCTTCATCAGACAAAAAACCACAACCATTCACCGCAAATTTAAATAAAACAAACAGGAAGTAGTAAAAATACATCACTTCAATAAAAATAAAGCCTGTCATTACACTGCTAATCAAAACCATACAAGAATGCAAAAATAATTGCAGCACTAAAATAAACAATAAATAAATTTACACAACCACTATAAAAACAGGGTAAAATCCTCGGACAAGCATATGGGAATATGTACTCTAAATTAAACAAGTCTATACTCTAAAAATTACAGAAAGTCTAATAATTTTTGAAAAGGCAGAAAAAACTCCCCATCTCAAATAACTTCGTAATTTTAAAACTGCAGTAATATTGCAGTTTTCATTGAGACCCGGAGCATTGAAGGCATCCAAAGAAAGTTGCCATTCAAGCTCACGGGTCTCCAAAAGAAGAGACAACGGCCCACCCCTAATGCCTCCTTGTATATGATCAATGCCCATAAAGCAAAAAGCATGCCCTGGGTTTTTATCAACATGCTTAGCCAACGCATTATCGCTCTTATTTTTCTTTATTGCGTATATATGTTGGTAAATACGCTCTCTTAGTTTGCGATCCGTCTTTCCTATATAGAAAGCTGGACAGCAAACACAAAAAGCAGCGTATACAACAGAACAAGTTTGGCAATTAATCCTATAGTGTATTTGAAATTTTCTGTTCCCAATAAGGAAAGAACTACCAGGTTTGATAAACTTACAGTAATTACAGGAACCACACTTAAGTGTCCCTTTTTGCCTACTAAAAGAGAAGTTGGACACTTTCCTTTGTAACAGTTCCTTAAGGTTACTGCCCCTTTTATATACCACTAAAGGGGACGGTCCTAATTTCTCCAGAAGGTCAGCTGAACTGGAAATAAAATGCCAGTTATTTTTAATAATTGACCAAATAGCCAAAGCATTAGTATTGAATATAGTAATAAAACTAAGATTAAACTGTTTATCACAAATATTAGGTTTCTGATCGCCCAATAGGGAGAGATTGTCCTCAACTGGGGAAAATACATCTTGAGCTTCGACTCTTGGAAGATCATTCTGATCAAGGAGAGGCTTGAAATAACCTTCGAACCTTTTCTGGTTAACTTCATTAAACAATTCATCAACCAATTGTGCAGGGTATCCTCGGTTACAAAACATATCATTCAAAAATGAACATTCAGTCGGACAAGGTACTACACATTCTTACTGCACGAACAAACTGACCCTTGACTATAGACCTCTCCTGTCTAAAGGGATGTGAGCTGGAAAAATGCAAAAATGAATTGCAGTAGGTCGGCTTTCTATAAATCGATGATATTAATACATTGTTATCCTTGACCAACTTAACATTGAGATAATCTATCTCTGTTAAAGAAAATTTAAATGCAAACTTTAGGAAGGCAGTCGTTTGATTGATGACTTTAACAAACTCATCCACACACCTAGCCTCACCTTTAAATAAGATAAAAATATCATCCAAGAATCTGGTGTAGAAAGTAACATACTTCATCAACTCAGGATTACACAAGAGAAAGTGTTTCTCCCAGTAAGCGACAAAGAGGTTGGCAACACTTGCACCACAGGGGGAGCCCATGGCCACCCCTTGTTTTTGTAAGTAAACCTCCTTGTCAAAGGTAAAAAAGTTAGATGTGAGGACAATCTCTAACAACTCAGTAACCAAGTTAATTTCAAGATCTGGAGCTCCCAATTCGGCCAGCAAGACCCCAATCCATTCCACTGCTTCTAAGTGCGGAATGGAGGTGTACAGGTCGACAACATCAATAGTTAAAAAGTTGTTGCGACCATCAAAAGGGATGTTATTAATATTGCTCAAAAATGTCCATGAATCTTTACAGATGCTTGGAATCAATTTTATGTATTTTGACAAAATACTATCTATAAATCTTGAACAAGGGTGAGTCATCGATGAGCGACCATCCACCAAAGCTCTCATAGGGGGATTTAAGGCATCCTTATGAATCTTAGGAATGCCAAACATCACAGGGATTTTAGGTGGAAAAATATCAATAAAGTTGTAAATATCAATATCAATCTTCCCTGCCAAATATAAATCCCTGTAATAACCTCTAATTCTACCATGAGAGACATTAACCTCATTTAAAGAGGCCTCACCATAAGCTGAACTATTTAATATAAGGAGCATCCTTTCCTTATAATCAGACTCATCAAAAATCACTAAACCTCCACCTTTATCTGGTTTAATAACACGTATTGGCAATTCACTCAAGTGGCAGAGCCCTACTACTTGCTCCTTGGTGATGTTAAACTTAGAAAAATCGACTTTTCTTTGTGTTGACAAAAAAAGGTGTCTAATATCAACTTCACACATAGTTTCAAATAATTGCAAATTGCCGTGCAAAGGTGGGTTGAATGAACTAGGCATTTTAAGCCCCATCAGTGCATTACTGACATGATCACTAAAAAACAGCTTAAGATTAAGCTTGCGAGTGAAAGTCTTTAAGTCAATAATGGCTTTAGCTAAATTGCCTGTAGTAGAGGGAACAAAAGTGTAGCCAAACGCTAATAAATCCACAAGTTCAGGTTCAATATCAACAGTGGAAAAGTTATAGATCTTAAAGTCACCTTTTTGGTTAGTAATAATCCTAGGATTAACCAGAGCCAGACATTCACTGGGCATTGGAATAGGAGTTAATTGAATCTGTTCGTCTTCTTGCCCATATTTGCCTTGTTGCTCCGTGTCCCTAAAAAAAACCCTCCGTTGTTATGAGGGTAACTACCCATTTTATTCTGTCCATTTTTCCGATTTTGGTTAGGCATCCCCCTATTTTTCCGCCTAACCACTGGGTTAAAAACTTCCCCTGATTCTGCCAAAGAATCAGGCACAAGCTCCTCTCCACCACAATCAATTGAGGTACCAGGGTCATTGTAAATAGGCTGACCACGGTCCAAAACCCTAATCTCCAAATTAGGGTAAGCTTTATTTTGCTGATAGGCAAGCCTATCTCTGATGAGCTTCTTATTTTTATTATTCCTTAATTTCTCCAATAGAGCATCTATACTAACAAAAATATGATTGTAATCGTATTTAAATTGTAAAAAGTCAGTGTCAAGTTTAATAGCTGTGTCAAGGGCATTAATTTCCTCCGTAAGGTTACTAATATGTAAGGAATAATGTTTTACAATAAGTTGTAAAAGTTGCGCCCCTTGTTCCTGAAATAGGTTTTTAAGTTCTGTATAAAAAGAAGTACCCTGGTACCTCGATTGATTGTGGTGGAGAGGAGCTTGTGCCTGATTCTTCGGCAGAATCAGGGGAAGTTTTTAACCCAGTGGTTAGGCAGAAAAATAGGGGGATGCCTAACCAAAATTGAAAAAATGGACAGAATAAAATGGGTAGTTACCCTCATAACAACGGAGGGGTTTTTTTAGGGACACGGAGCAACAAGGCAAATATGGGCAAGAAGACGAACAGATTCAATTAACTCCTATTCCAATGCCCAATGAATGTCCGGCTCTGGTTTATCCTAGGATTATTACTAACCAAAAAGGTGACTTTAAGATCTATAACTTTTCCACTGTTGATATTGAACCTGAACTTGTGGATTTATTAGCGTTTGGCTACACTTTTGTTCCCTCTACTACAGGCAATTTAGCTAAAGCCATTATTGACTTAAAGACTTTCACTCGCAAGCTTAATCTTAAGCTGTTTTTCAGTGATCATGTCACTAATGCACTGATGGGGCTTAAAATGCCTAGTTCATTCAACCCACCTTTGCACGGCAATTTGCAATTATTTGAAACTATGTGTGAAGTTGATATTAGACACCTTTTTTTGTCAACACAAAGAAAAGTCAATTTTTCTAAGTTTAACATCACCAAGGAGCAAGTAGTAGGGCTCCGCCACTTGAGTGAATTGCCAATACGTGTTATTAAACCAGATAAAGGTGGAGGTTTAGTGATTTTTGATGAGTCTGATTATAAGGAAAGGATGCTCCTTATATTAAATAGTTCAGCTTATGGTGAGGCCTCTTTAAATGAGGTTAATGTCTCTCATGGTAGAATTAGAGGTTATTACAGGGATTTATATTTGGCAGGGAAGATTGATATTGATATTTACAACTTTATTGATATTTTTCCACCTAAAATCCCTGTGATGTTTGGCATTCCTAAGATTCATAAGGATGCCTTAAATCCCCCTATGAGAGCTTTGGTGGATGGTCGCTCATCGATGACTCACCCTTGTTCAAGATTTATAGATAGTATTTTGTCAAAATACATAAAATTGATTCCAAGCATCTGTAAAGATTCATGGACATTCTTGAGCAATATTAATAACATCCCTTTTGATGGTCGCAACAACTTTTTAACTATTGATGTTGTCGACCTGTACACCTCCATTCCACACTTAGAAGCGTTGGAATGGATTGGGATCTTGCTGGCCGAATTGGGAGCTCCAGATCTTGAAATTAACTTGGTTACTGAGTTGTTAGAGATTGTCCTCACATCTAACTTTTTTATCTTTGACAAGGAGGTTTACTTACAAAAACAAGGGGTGGCCATGGGCTCCCCCTGTGGTGCAAGTGTTGCCAACCTCTTTGTCGCTTACTGGGAGAAACACTTTCTCTTGTGTAATCCTGAGTTGATGAAGTATGTTACTTTCTACACCAGATTCTTGGATGATATTTTTATCTTATTTAAAGGTGAGGCCAGGTGTGTGGATGAGTTTGTTAAAGTCATCAATCAAATGACTGCCTTCCTAAAGTTTACATTTAAATTTTCTTTAACAGAGATAGATTATCTCGATGTTAAGTTGGTCAAGGAAAACAATGTATTAATATCAGCGATTTATAGAAAGCCGACCTACTGCAATTCATTTTTGCATTTTTCCAGCTCACATCCCTTTAGACAGAAGAGGTCTATAGTTAAGGGTCAGTTTGTTCGTGCAGTAAGAATGTGTAGTACCTTGTCAGACTTTCTTAATGAATGTTCATTTTTGAAGGATATGTTTTGTAACCGAGGATACCCTGCACAATTGGTGGATGAATTGTTTAATGAAGTTAACCAGAAAAGGTTTGAAGGTTATTTTAAGCCTCTCCTTGATCAGAATGATCTTCCAAGACCCGAAGCTCAAGCTGTATTTTCCCCAGTTGAGGACAATCTCTCTCTATTGGGCGATCAGGAACCTAATATTGGTGATAAACAGTTTAATCTAAGTTTTATTACTACATTCAATACTAATGCTTTGGCTATTTGGTCAATTATTAAAAAGAACTGGCATTTTATTTCCAGTTCTGCTGACCTTTTGGAGAAATTAGGACCATCCCCTTTAGTGGTATATAAAAGGGGCAGTAACCTTAAGGAACTGTTACAAAGGAAAGTGTCCAACTTATCTTTTAGTAGGCAAAAAGGGACACTTAAGTGTGGTTCCTGTAATTACTGTAAGTTTATCAAACCTGGTAGTTCTTTCCTTATTGGGAACAGAAAATTTCAAATACACTATAGGATTAATTGCCAAACTTGTTCTGTTGTATACGCTGCTTTTTGTGTTTGCTGTCCAGCTTTCTATATAGGAAAGACGGATCGCAAACTAAGAGAGCGTATTTACCAACATATATACGCAATAAAGAAAAATAAGAGCGATAATGCGTTGGCTAAGCATGTTGATAAAAACCCAGGGCATGCTTTTTGCTTTATGGGCATTGATCATATACAAGGAGGCATTAGGGGTGGGCCGTTGTCTCTTCTTTTGGAGACCCGTGAGCTTGAATGGCAACTTTCTTTGGATATCTTCAATGCTCCGGGTCTGAATGAAAACTGCAATATTACTGCAGTTTTAAAATTACGGAGTTATTTGAGATAGGGAGTATTTATTCTGCCTTTTCAAAATTACTAGCCTATCTGTAATTTTACAGTATAGTTTTGTTTAATTTAAAGTATTTATTCCCATTATACTTGTCCGAGGCTCTTATTCTGATTTTATAAGTGGTTGTGTAAATTTATATACTGCTTTACCTTAGTGCTGCATTTACTTTTGCATTTTTGTATGGTCTTGATTGGCAGTGTAATGACAGGTTTTATTTTTGTTTTATACTGAAGTGACGTATTTTAACTACTTCCTGTTTGTTTTATTTAAATTTGCGGTGAATGGTTGTGTTTCTTTGTCTGATGAAGCTGCATCTCTGTTTGCGGCGAAAACGCTCTTTCTTATAAAAATAAAATTGCGTTTATTCATTCATTTGGAGTCTGCTGATGTTCCCTCTTCGTCTACCCGTTTGTGGACATATTATATCCTGTAAAAGACTCCATTCTAGTTGGTCCAAATTGTTAGGGGCCCCTTTGTTGTTACATTTAAGTAGTCGTCTAATCTCATTGTCACACATAGCTTCATATAAAGAAACCAACAGGTGAGTAGGTGGAATAAAGGTACTGGGTCTGTGTGGCATACTCAGAGTCCCCATTTGGTTACTGTTTCCAAAGTAAAGGGCCATATTCAATTTTCTACTAAACAATTTCAGGTTCAAAATTGTATCAAACAAATTGGCATTTCTGCCAGGGACAAAGTTCAGGCCCTTAGAAAATAAATTAGCCCAGTCTGTATCCACGTTAACCTGACTATAATTATAAATTGTGAAATCACCATCAACATTTTTTATTGTCACCACCATCTCTGAGGGTTCTATTATCTGTGATAGGATCCCCTTCTCCCCCTCCACCATTAGTTCTCCTGCCCATAATTGTTACCGCCAGGTCTCATCTCTCTCTGGTTTCTTATTGTTTCGGACATCCTCAATGGTGGGGGATCTAAAGGGATATCCCTGTTTAAATATTCTTCCGCTTCCATATTCTCATTGTACCCCTCATTAGTTTCAGTGGAGGGCCTGTCAAAGTACTGGGCTTGCTGTCCCTCTGGGGGCCCGGGTATGCCTTCCCAGCATCATAATCCCCCTTGTCCCTCTGCAGTTTATATTGTTTTCTAACTTTTAAAACAATCAACCCATTATCAACAGTTTTAAAAATATTGTAAAATTCCTTCTTTTTACATTCAAATAAGGGTATTTAAACTTTTTGGTTTATGTAATGTTCATTCTGATGAAGTCAGAGTTCCTGATAAAACCACTTCATCTTTAATTAAAGGTTGGATTGGATTCTACAGGTATCGATGATATTGGTTTAGCTGCCTGCTTCCTTACTTGTGTTTCTAATGGAGTTGATTCCAAAGTAGTGAATTTATCAGATCATGTACGTCATGGATCAGTCCTGGCCATTTAGTAGATTTTAGGTGGCATAGCACATTGAGTTATACATGTACATAGACCCAGCATTGATGCAGCAACTGCTGATGTAGCATTGCATATGGCCAGTACTGGTGCATCAAACATTCATTATTGTATCAGCCATCATGGTAGCATTGCATAGGTGTCAGCATTAGTGCATCAACCATTGTGATAGCATTGTATAGGAGCCCGCATTAAGTGCATCAACCATTGTGGTAGCACTGAAAAGGGCCAGCATTAGTGCATTAGCCATTTCTGTTGCACTGCATAGGATCAGCATTAGTGCATTAGCCATTGCAGTGGCACTGGATTGGGCCAGCATTAATGCATTAACCATTGTAGTAGCACTGCATAGGGTCAGCATTAGTGCATCAGCCATTGCTGTAGCACTCCACATCCCCTAGAGGAAGGGATCATAAACAACATAGGGAGGGGGATGAATATTTCTTGCAGACTCACCAATCTCTGCTCTTGTGTTCTCCCTGCCAAGAGTCTAAGGCTAGACACTAAACCAGGGTCAGCTGGGAGCATCTGGAAGGAAGTGAGAATAAGAATGAACCTTTATAAGGACTTTGAAGGTACAACAGGTTATCGGTGAAGAGAAAATCATGTAAGAAAGGGAAAAGGTTTACATTAAATTAAGGTATATAAGCAGATGCTACAGATCGTTATTTAAAGGATAGTTGTGTTTGGGAGGCATGGACTCATTTGATTTAACAAGTGTAGCTTGACAATTCTTCCTTATCAAATTGATATGGTTGGCTCAACAAAAGGTAGTATTGAAAGGAATAATTACTTAAGAAAGTGTTAGTAAGGATATATTAAGGTAAACACATACATGTGACTCTGTGTGTGTGTGTGTGTGTGTGTGTGTGTGTGTGTGTGTGTGTGTGTGTGTGTGTGTGTGTATATGTGTGTGTGTATGTATATATATATATATATATATATATATATATATATATATATATATATATATACATATATTTAAATTTAAAGATATATGCTGGTTCCTGATGTGCCTGGAAATACCCCCGAGGTACACTGTACGTTGTGTAGGTTGTGTTAGTAAACGCAAATGCAATTGCACTTGAAATCAATTCCTTCTTCACTCGATATAATAAAAAATGCAGAACTTTATTAAAAGTAAGCGCTTTCACCAATTTGGCTTCTTCAGACTTTATACACTCACTGCATCACTGTGATTTAAATATACAAGAATGTCCTACTATTGGTTGTCTAAAAAGAGGCTTAAAGCGCTACACTCACTTCATATTGACGTACATTTAAAATACATTCAAAATTTCATTTAAAACTACGCTATCATTTAGACCCTGATATGGCATGTATAAACATATTAAAAGAAACATGTATAAAAATAGTATTTTCGTATATAAGCAGAGACATACATATACAAAAAATACACATATGTATGCAAAGGACAATAAGCAATATGAAACAGTATCTAAACCCATGTGTTTATACAGAAATGCAGAGTAATGTTATATAAAAACATGTGTCTTAACACTAATCTACATAAATAGAAATAAAGTCACTTGTATACAAGTTGGAGTAAGCTGGCTAGAGCCTATCTCACAAAGTGATATTAAAGCTGCTATGTAAGGATATATCAGTTAACAATCCCAGAACCATATGATGGAAAATCTTCCCCTATAAAGAGCATCTGAAGTGCCGTAAGCTCAATATAATATAATCAAGGGGCAATGTCTTATACCTTACATCTATTATATGCCTACAAAGATCTATATTCCTATATAAGTGCACCAATGGCCTGAAAGTGAAATCAAATATACCAGAACTAATGCTTAGGTACTCGGAGTCTTTTTTTCTTCAAAAAAGGTTTCACCTGCACTTTATCATTCAGGCCTGGGGGGTGGTCTGCCCTACATCTAATAATCCATCTCATTTCATTCTCTAATGTAAAATTAATTAAATCACCTCCTCTTATATTAGTATAAATCTTCTGGATTCTAATATAAGAGGAGGTGATTTAATTAATTTTACATTAGAGAATGAAATGAGATGGATTATTAGATGTAGGGCAGACCACCCCCCAGGCCTGAATGATAAAGTGCAGGTGAAACCTTTTTTGAAGAAAAAAAGACTCCGAGTACCTAAGCATTAGTTCTGGTATATTTGATTTCACTTTCAGGCCATTGGTGCACTTATATAGGAATATAGATCTTTGTAGGCATATAATAGATGTAAGGTATAAGACATTGCCCCTTGATTATATTATATTGAGCTTACGGCACTTCAGATGCTCTTTATAGGGGAAGATTTTCCATCATATGGTTCTGGGATTGTTAACTGATATATCCTTACATAGCAGCTTTAATATCACTTTGTGAGATAGGCTCTAGCCAGCTTACTCCAACTTGTATACAAGTGATTTTATTTCTATTTATGTAGATTAGTGTTAAGACACATGTTTCTATATAACATTACTCTGCATTTCTGTATAAACACATGGGTTTAGATACTGTTTCATATTGCTTATTGTCCATTGCATACATATGTGTATTTTTTGTATATGTATGTCTCTGCTTATATACGAAATTACTATTTTTATACATGTTTCTTTTAATATGTTTATACATGCCATATCAGGGTCTAAATGATAGCGTAGTTTTAAATGAAATTTTAAATGTATTTTAAATGTACGTCAATATGAAGTGAGTGTAGCGCTAAGCTCTTTAGACAACCAATAGTAGGACATTCTTGTATATTTAAATCATAGTGATGCAGTGAGTGTATAAAGTCTGAAGAAGCCAAATTGGTGAAAGCGCTTACTTTTAATAAAGTTCTGCATTTTTTATTATATCGAGTGAAGAAGGAATTGATTTCAAGTGCAATTGCATTTGCGTTTACTAACACAACCTACACAACGTACAGTGTACCTCGGGGGTATTTCCAGGCACATCAGGAACCAGCATATATCTTTGGATTTTAGACTGCTTTACTTATTTTTCTGCTGGCTCCAACTCTCATATTGCTGGTTGTATTTTGGATATCTGATATATTTAAATTTGTTGACCGGGAGTGTCCGACTGGACGTAGGTCCATTTGCAGGTCCATTAACCTGATGAAGCGCACTTGTGTGTGCGTGAAAGCGCTCGTTCTACAATAAAAACGTTTTTACTTTTCATGGTGGTTCCTTGCAGTTTTATTTATTTTCAGTGTGTGTGTGTGTGTGTGTGTGTGTGTGTGTGTGTGTGTGTGTGTGTGTGTTTATTCTTATATGATGTGCCCACTTTGAGTTGAGTAAGGGACAGAGACAGAGAAAGATACAGGGGTGTGGTGATACAGGCATGCTTGTACCCCTGTAAAACACTTTTTTATGTCTTAGAATGAAGATCAAGTTATCTGGAGTTTAAAAAGTACACATTTAGGATGGCAGTTGAAAATGCTGTTGGGGAGTTGCCTACAGTCATTTCACATATAGAATTCTAAATGTATCACAGTTTGTTAATCCATTTTTCTTAACAGTTGTCAGATAAGAATGCCTTGATGAACAAACTAAAACAGTACAATGGCTGGGAAACCAATTAACTAAATTTAGCTTTGCCATCTAACTCTTTATTCAAGACTTTTTCAGAATCAGAATTCAGAACTCCTGAATATACAGTGAGACAAAAGGGCTAAGTCAAGCAAACAGGTGTCTCATCTGATATTTCTTAAATTGATCATATTTTTTCAGACTGTTCATGTTTTGAAGCAATTTTTTTTAATTCTCTGGATTTTACATAGACCTTGAACCTTGCATTAATATATTACGCAATATCAAATGAGTTCAAATGCAGGCATGTTCCTTCTGAAGCCATTCATTTCCACTGAGAGTTAGCTTGCAGTTGACTGATAATGGAAAAAAGGCTGATAATTTGCAGTATAATTATTCTTGTTCTGAATGTGTAACAAAAGAGCTGCATACTAAGGTCAGAAATGATTTAATGACAGTAATTGCAGCAGTATGACTCTGTATTAGTCCACTAGAGGACAGTTAATTAGGCTTTTTATTGTATTCAGAACCTTTGCACAAAGAGCTCAGCCATTGTTGCTCTCTTCAAAAAAACTTCCATCTGCTTCTGTAGGGTCTGATTTAAACAATTTAAAAACTTAGGACTGGGATTATCTAAGTGCAAAATTTTCAGAGGTTTTTAAATAAGAACATTATATGTCTACAGGTACTCTTAGGACTGCAGCAATGTAGCATTCCCTACAAAGCAGTCCAGTTCTATTGTAAATTAGTACTTTGTATTTAAAAACAAATCTATATCTCCTAAGATTGGCTGTGTAAATAGAGATATAGCATTCTTAACCTGCTCTGCCTGAATACTGCTTTTCGTTAACTTCTTTACCCTCCATTTGGGACCAAAGTTACAGATAGCGTTCCGACCTGTATCCTGAGGGCTGGCTCAAGTTTACTCAAATTTCTCAACTGTCCTGTGCACCTATGTAAGTAACTCCACCCCCTCCCCCCTCAGCCAACATCCAGAGATAGTTATTTTATGTTTATGATGCCATGGGTGCCATTTTTGAAAATCCCTCACTGCTGAGCATCCCTGCAGGGATAGCGTGCTTGCCAAGTAAGAAGAGTTTTTGTAATTATAGTTGAATCTTATTTTTTACAATTTTAAGGATGTATAGTGTACCTCACTTGTAAAATATTCACTGTTGTTACTGCATATCAATGGTCATTGTGTACATGTGGTTACAGTACCAAAAAGCAGTTGTTTTTATTTTTCCTGTGTCAGTTAATGCAATTTGATCTACGCTGCTATGTTAGTTGCTCTAAACGTAAGATATATAGCACGACTGTTGCACCAGATGCTGTTCACAAATTAATTGTAATAGCAGTTAGTTACTGTACATGTCTTTATTCTTTAAAGTGTTCCGCAGACCAAGGCATTTATTTCAAACGTGTGCTGCACAGTACTGTTACCATAGATTATAATTAGACTGAAAAGGAAACTACCTAATCTGCATTGAAAACTACAACATACTGAAGGGATACTTCAGAGATGTTACTCAACTGAATTATACTGTTATCTTGAAGCTATGGGACTGCTTAGGGATTGTTAGACTGAAATTGTTTAAAGTTAGTAGCTACTGAAATGCATAGAGTTTATTTTTTGTTATCCTATTAGTTTTTAAAGAAACTTGTAGCTTTGTGCTTTGTTGTAGTATTGTTTTTTTCATTTTATGTAAAATAACTTTTAATGTTTCTAACCACTTGCATGCTCCGGTACACTTGTAGTGTTAACCTTTCTCCTGATTCTCCCATTTTTCCAGTCTACCCTGTAAGAAAAAAACTAAAAAGCAACCTTCAAGAAAACAACTCTATTACAAAGCAAATTCCTAATGGGAGTCCTTGTGTTAACCAGAAAAATAACTGCACCTATCAGAATTAGAACATGTAGCTTTTGTCCTAGGTCTTTTGTGTAAACATTAAACAATTTAAATACATACTGGCAAGCACGCAGCAAGGGACACCAATTAAGTAAACTCTCGCTCCCTCTAACAGTGCTATACCCCACTCCCTTAGCAATTTTTGTTTATTCTTATCCTTGCATTATGAATCAGGAACAAGTAAGATAGGGAAGTGGCATGTTTCAGGAGTTTTTAAATAAGAACATTATACAGCTACAGGTACTCTTAAGACTGCAGCCATTTACCATCCCCTACAAAGCAGTCTCATTCAATTGTAAATTAGTACTTTGCATTTAGGAACAAATCTATATCTCCTAAGACTGGCTGTGTAAATAGAAATATACATTCTTAACCTACTCTGGTTTTAGTTAACTATTTTACCTTCCTTTGTGGACTAAAGTTACATATAGTTTTCTGACCTGTATCCTGATAGCTGGTTCAACCCACTTCATTCACCCTCACTCTGTTTGGGCTCTCTCCACTCCCCTACCCTACCCCCAGTTCCCACCAACCCCCATCCAGTTCTACATTTACCTAACACAAGCCACATCCACAACTTCCATTTTCCAGTGACACAGCTACTTCTCCACTCCTATTAAAACTTTACTTCCTGCTCTAACAATTATCATCCATAAGTCTCTAAACTCCCAATTAAGTTATTTACCAACATCAAAATATATTTAACTCTTTACCAAATCCCACCTCTATCATCACTAACCATCTGCGGCTATATAATTCTATCACTCAGAATTCCATTACTAACAACTAGTCAATAACCAATACACATAAATAGACACAATTTCTACTTACAAAAAATCTTACTACCTACAGTAACAGTCCTCAGATTAATATCACCATTATAGCAGACCTTTAAACCAAACCCAAAATGCTAGCCTTACACACAAATACACTCATACTTCCTATAGTATTAGCCCACTTAACTTCAGATCACACTTTTTATACATCCCATGCTCCATTAACACAATTCTGTATAAACCCAGAGAACAAACAATTCACAAAACTATTTTTCTATCATCCAACATATACAATAGCTCATTCATTGACCAGGTGACATTTATTATTCTTTCCCAACAACCCTGTCCACCCATTTCCCTAAAATTTGCCAAACAAATAACTAATTTCCTAAATCTAATTGCACATATAGGAGGAAAACTCATTCTAAGTGGTAATATTCACCCAAACTCTGGCCCCATAACTAAGATAACCCAACCCACTTCATAACCCAGGACTCTGTCCCAAAATTTCCTAAGCTATCCTAGAAAAGGGTCTGACCTTCTACTGCTTAACATCAACATCAGAAAAATCCTAAACAAAGTCCAAAATCCCATGCCAACATCTCTCTCTACTCTCTAGACATAGCATCAATAACAGAAACGTGGCTTAAACCAGACATCACCAATAACAAAATTGTACCTCCTGGTTACAATATTCTCAGATTAGATAGTAAAAACAAAAGAGAAGGTAGAATTGCTATCCTGTTAACAAATAACCTTACCCTACAACCCTTAAGCCTAGTCCCCCAGACTTTAATAGTGTAGTAATAATGTTTATCAAACTCACAACTGACACTAAAAACATTTAAGTATAGTCAGAGCCTATATCCCACCTGGAAATAACCTTCCCACTGTACAGCATATCCTACAGTGGGCATCTAGTGCCCTGCCATATGAAACTATCATCATGGGAGATTTTAACATTGATGGAACACCTTTGACTCTTATACTCCAACTAATCACATAAACCTTCACAGCTATACTCAGGACAATTCATTCTCCCACTATAGTTGACAAAACCTCAAAAGGACAATCCATCTTGGATTGGATCCTAACCAACAGACCCAATCTCTCACTGCACTCAAGCCATCTCCCAGACACCCTTTCTGATCACTTCCCAATGTTCCTTCTTAGACACCACGTACATCCAATGAAACTCAACACATACTGCCAAATATGTAATTAAAAAGGCTTTTGGCCCAACAGTTCATTTCTATCCTCAAACTCAGTAATTATTTACCACTCAAATATCTCCCTCTAGATGAAACCACAGAATATTTTAACACCACATTCCTTAGCATTCTGGACAAATTAGCTCCTCCCAGGACAATAAGAAAAAAAAACAACTTTGCACTTTGATTATCCACAGAGACAAGGTCATTACTAAAAAGAAAAGATAAAATCTGGGAAAAATTGCAAGCAAGCAAAACCTTAGCAAACAAACAAGCATACCTAGAACTAAGAAACAAAGCAAAGAGACAAATTAGACAAGAAAAAAAGACTATTACAGCTATATCCAATCAAAGTAACTTAAGCAACCTCAAAAGTTCCGGACAGCAATAAAAAAATTCTACAGCCAGGACAAGTCAGTACACCATCCTCAACTACCACCAACACTAATGATAGTATTGCCTTGCAATTCAAGACATACTTCACTGAATCCCTTACTAATAACAACTGCTCCACTACACCAACCCCACATTCAATTCTAACCCAAGATAGTGATAGCTTTTCCTTACAACCTGTCCCTACAGATACTATAAAAAATACCTAAAAAACTCATACCAGCTAGTCGTGCAACTGACCAATTTCCAGCAGAGTATCTTAAAATTTCAGCTGAAGCTATCACCTATCTGATCCATCTCTGAAAAAAAAGTCCCAACCATTTGGAAATCATCTTATATAATCCCATTGCATAAGGGTGGAAACTCAACTGAGTTCTCTAACTATGGTCCTATAGCAATCATATCACCTTTATCCAAACAATTAGAGAGATGCATTCATTCTCAAATAGTACATCATCTCTTAACTAATGATCTCTTACCTAAAACACAACATGGATTCCAACCAAAACACAGAACCACTAATGCACTGATGTCCTTTACTAACACTATTACAAGCATAGGAATGATGGTTTTCTAGTATCTTCTATCTTTCTAGAGCTATCAAAAGCTTTCAATGTGATCTCTCAGAGCAAACTCGCGTGCACTCTTTCCAAATTCAATCTTAGCCATTCTGTACTAGCATGGTTCCAAGATTATCTATCTGGACGCCATCAAGCTGTAAAATGGCAACAAAACCTCTCTCCTCTACAGGCTGTCACTCTAGGTGTTCCTCAGGGCTCTATCCTTGGTCCCCTTCTCTTCAGCGTATTCACTAACAATCTACACTCCTCTACCTTGGATGCAACTCTAGTTCAATATGCAGATGAATCTACCCTAATATGTGCTGTTCCCACACTACCTCAACTTCAACATATAACTATACAGCCCTTCTCAGCAGTAAAATCATGGCTGGAAAATACACAGCTCATTCTTAATCCCAACAAAACAAAACTCATGCATTTTCACTCCACTAGAGCCACTGACCCTCATCATTCAATATTAAATCAGCCAACAACACAATTATTTCTCTTTTAACCAATACAAAACTTATCAAGAGTAGTCATTGACATTAACCTGAGATTCAATACTCACATAGCTCAGATTGTAAAGAAATTTCACAAAAAACTCAGAACCTTATACAGAAATAAACTATTTCTTACAAAAAGTACTAAAGAGACCATTGCTAGAACTCATCTTATCTCCACTCTCCTCTATGCTTCTTCCATTCTCACTAACCTGAAGAAATCAGATTTAAGTAAACTTAACATATGCTACAATAAAACTGCAAAGATTGCCACAGAACATAATCACAACTCCCACCGTTGCCTTGAACTAAAACAACTTAACTGGGTTAACAACATTAACTGGGAAAACTACTCGTGTACCAACTCCTTAGCTCAACGCTTTCTGGAATCCATAAACTCCAATGCCCTGGATCAGCTTATCCACACCCCCATCAGCGGCAACAATATCCTTGACCTAGCCATTACCAGCATGAGTCAACTCCTCGTTGGTCTGATCCGACCATAAGCTAATCACCCTTGGTATCCACACCCTGCTCCCACCCCCCATTAATAAGCCACGGTAAAAAAAATTCTCCAAAGCCGACTTCCTGCTTCTTAAGAAAGAAGTGGTGAACTTCATGACACCCATGCAGATGGACAATACAGTTACAACTTCTTTGAGGCAGTCACCAAAGCCATAGATGAGGGTAAGGTGATTCACACAGCCTATCTTGACCTCGCCAAGGCTTTCGATACCATCCCCCATTCTGGAATTATAGCTAAACTCACTAAACTAGGTATAAATCCCTATGTCACAAGATGGGTTGCCAACTGGCTTACTGACAGAACCCACACTGGAAAAGTTGCAGACTCCAAATCTGACCTCAAACCAGTGACAAGTGGAGTACCACAGGGTTCAGTCCTGGGACCTCTCCTGTTTGGTATCTACTTCTCTGAATTACAGGCTAACACAGAAGGCCTCTGACTAACGAAGTTCGCAGATGATTGCAAACTAGAAGCCATAGTCAAGTCCCCAAATGATGTGGACATCCTGCAGAAGAGCCTCGCTGAGACAGATGCCTGGTGTCAGAGGCATGGACTCAAGCTCAATGCTAAAAAGTGCAGTGTCATTGCCTTTGGTAAAAACTCTGTACCCATGAACTATGAACTACCACATAGGCAGCAATCTACTTAACACCAAATGTGTGATGAGTCCTTGGGACCCAGGTGGACAGTAATCTCTCCTTTGATAGTCACATTGCCACAGTAGTCAGGAAGTCCTTCTACGTGGCACACATCATCATAAAAGGGTTCTCATCCAGGAAAAAAGAGGTCATTGTTCCCCTCTACTCGACACTCATTAGACCCATTATAGAGTACAATGCCCCTTTTGGTATGTACCTCACAAGACATCTGCAGCAGCTGGAAAAACCACAGAAGTACCTCACAAAGAGGATTACTGGCCTCAAACAGATACCCTACACTGACCGTCTCAAAAAAATCCAGCTTTACTCCATAGGATATCGCCTACTCCAAGGTGATCTCTGCCTAACATATAAAGCTATGTCAAACCCAGAGCTGTTGGTCATGCTACACCTAAAGAAATCTCAATCCCTCTAAGCTACATGCTCTAGGGACCTAAACCTTGTCACCACAATAAACAGGACATGCTGGAGGGATAGATTCCTGTCCCTGAGTCTTCCCATACTCTGGAACAGGCTACCCATCTAGTTAAAGCAAAGTTCTTCATTAGCACTCTTCAAGAAAAATCTTGATGAGTGGATGGGAAATAGGAAATACTCCCTGGGGATCACTTCTGTGTCTCTGCTTGACAGTGGCATGGGAAAATAACTTTCTTGGGTGGCCTAAGCCAGGGAACCTTGTTGGCTAGGCTTATGTAGACCCTTGGGCCAATAGCCTAGTACCTACCTATGAACCTATGAACTGTCATGGTTAGAACTTCCCAATCTGCTAAACTAAAACCAGCTAACCATAGCCCACCTACTACTCTATCGGTCAGAGAGAACCACTGCCCTCCAAAACCTACTCCAACTTTACTCTGCCAACCATGTCTTGTGTTCAACTAACTCTGAGTTATTTATAGCACTTTTATTGTCTGCATATACTTTGCTAGCTAGTTTCACTGTGTGTGTGAGGTATTAAGTAGAACTTTTCTACAATTGTTAAGCATCTGGTTGGGTATGTTTGTTCTGATTTCCTAAGGAGTGTATCATATAACTTGTTTGCAGTTAAAAGCATTCTCTAGAGTCTCCTTGATCCTTTATCTGTTTAAACATTTCTGCAGTTTTTTTGTCTACCTAAGTAGTGTTGGTAGTGTAGCATTTTCCATATTCAGGCTTGTGGTTTGGGCCTAGTTGTTTGTTAGTAGAGGATGTGTGTCTGAGCACATGTTCCAGGCCATCATAGCTTAGCCAAAGCCAGTATAGCATTTCAGTGAGAGTGAATTGTTTGTGGTCATTGGCTGACTGGGGTTCTGGACTACAGCTTGGAGTAAGCACCTCATTGGCTCTTTCAAGCTTTTTTTTAAAGTTGTTTCAGGTTTCAACTTTGTTACTTAAGAAGTTAACTTGTGAGTGTTTCTGCCATTTCACACTGAGCTAATTGGAGGAAGTCGGAGGAAGGCCTCTGAACCAACTAATCTGTGAAATATAACATTAAGTATCTTTTTTTTCTTATTTCTGAGTTATTTATAGCACTTTTATTGTCTGCATATACTTTGCTAGCTAGTTTCACTGTGTGTGAGGTATTAACTAGAAATTTTCTACAATTGTTAAGCATCTGGTTGGGTTTGTTTGTTCCGATTTTTGTTTCCCACCCTGCCTCCCTATTGGTATCCTGTTTTTATACTTGGTGGTTTTGCAGTTCATAGGTTCGTACTAAGCTAACTGCCCTTGTAAGCCATTTTAAGCCTAGCCAATTATCCCTTGTGAGATTTAAACCCTGCACCTTATGCTTGCAAGGCAAACACCTTAACCATTAGGCCACCCTCCCAACCCCAATTGCCCACCCCTACTGTACATTTGATCTGGGACACTCCTCCCAGTCTAGTGTCATTACCTCATTCGACCTAATCCAGGAAGAACATTTGAGAAGGCCAACCCACTTAGTTTCTGGTCCTCCTTTCACCTTTCCACTTTACAAAAAATTTTTTTCGAAGCTTGTTTCCTGCCTTTCCTGTAAGTCATCTAGTTCAGATACAGATTTGCTGTATCCAGGACTGTATGTAAGCTTCTGAACTCCCATGCCTTTCTGTGTTGGAGGGAATCCTTCTAACTTAATTTTGTTTCTTAGAACTAGCCAGTTTTCTAGTTTCAGCACTCAAATCTGTTTCGTTGAGCTCAGCACTTCTTCAGAACTCATTGTAAGCACTAAATAAGCTACAAATTACTACAGCACTCAACTTTCTTCACTTGTCTACAGGAAAACAGTTTTTAGTACTTTATAAAAAAAGCACCTATCCAGGCATGTCTAAGGGTCAGCTCCCGGTGTTTTCTCCAGTCTACCTGATGAATCTGGGAATCTTGGGGCAATGCAGCAATTGCCTCCTGTACACAGGCAACCCTCTCCTCCTATCACCCAGCACTACAACCTGTGAGAGATGCACTTATATAGCCAAACTGGAAGCAAAGCTCTCTTCAACAAAGACTGGAATAGACAGTCAAGAGGAGAAGGTAAGCACTTGCACCACACCACACTCATCACATAGTCCCTCAAAACCTACACCACCAAAACACACACATAGAAGCACAAAACACAAACCTACATTCGCTGAGGCTCTCAAAAAAAATCTGCCCAAGCAACAGAGACCTCCAAAGCAGAAATGCAAGCAACCTCCACCCCCCCAACACAACCCAAATGACACATAGCCCACAAACTCAGTGTGCCACTCAACCACAGCCCATAAGGCATAACAATGTACCCAACACTCTAGTCATAGGTGACTCTATAGTCAGGCACACTGATGTTCCACTCAGCAGGCTACACAAGGAGAAAGTTACTGTCAGCTGCCTGTCAGGTGCCAGGATCTGCCACATAATGCATGCACTCAGGTCACTCCACAACAAGTACAAATATGACTCTATCATTGTCCATGTTGGTGTGAATGACCTAAGACATACCTCCCTGGACTACATGAAAAGAGACATGGAGGAGCTGTCCAATCTTGTAGCCCAGGCAGGTATGGCACAAGCCCTGAGTAGCATCCTGCCATCACCCAGAATGATACCACAGTACAAGGACAAAATGATTGACTTCAACAATTGGCTAAGCTTCTGGTGTCATTCTAAGGGGATTCAGTATCTGTCTGCCTGGGATGGCATGATCAACAAACCATGATGCTTTGCCAGAGATGGCCTGCACCTGTCGCCCTTGGGATTCCAGATACTGGCTAAGGCTCTTGCCACCCCTATAGTGCCTTTTTTAGGCAAGATTCAAATGACAAATTCACCACCATAACACGTGCAAGCATGCAAAATCTGAGGGTAATGCTTCTTAATGCTAGAAGTCTAAACTTCAAAATGGACTCAGTCAAAGCACACCTTAAAATGGAGAACATTGACATCTGTGCAGCGACAGAGACCTGGTTCAAGGCTCCAGAGAGCACCCCTGCATTACCAGGCTATAATTCATACCACTCCATTCAGCCACCTAACCTGGACCGAAGCACTAAAGGTGGAGGCGTGTCCATATTCATTAAGGATATCCACACCTCCAGGCTAGTTGCTCAGCATAATGCATCCAAGATTATTCAAGTCCAACTAACTCTGGGCAAGACCACAATCCAAATTGTAGCTTGCTACAGATCCCCCACCATGCCCCAGGATTCCCACTCCTCAATTCTTGATACACTGAAAAATATTAGGGTAAAACATAACACCCTAATAATGGGCGATTTCAACAACCCCACCATTAACTGGGAAAATTACTCATGTACCAACTCTTGTGCTCAACGTTTTCTGGAATTCATAAATTCCAGTGCCTTGGATCAACTTATCCACACCCCCACCAGGGGCAGCAATATCCTAGACCTGGTCATTACCAACATGGGCAGCCGGTGTTCCACACCAGAGGTCAATTCCTCGTTGGTCAGATCTGACCACAAGCAAATCACCCTAGACATCCACATCCTACCCCCATCCCCCATTAGGGAAACCACCATAAAAAATTTCTCCAAAGCCAACTTCACACTTCTTAAGACAGAAGTGGCATACTTCACGACACCCAGGCTGACGGACAATCCTATACAATTGCACTTTATAAGCACTTACACATGTGCATGGATCATGCAATCCCTAACAGAACCAAGATGCTATCCTCCAAAAAAAGGAAGCCAGTCTGGTGGTCCCCTGCCATAAACAAACTCTACATTAGAAGAAAGAAACTGTTGCAAAAAAGAGTAAAATCCCATGATTGGAGGAACTCCATGGTCAGCCTCAGTAAGAAGCTGAGATCCCTCATAAAATCCTCCAAAGCTAGTTACGAAAACAAAATCACCACTGATTCTAAAGACAACCACAAAGCATTCTATAGCTATGTCAAGAATCTCAATGGCAAAACTCAGATCTGCTCTGAGTTACAGCACAATGGCATTAAATATACAGAACCAACTGATATTGCCAACATCCTGGCGGATAGGTTCAGTGCTAACTTTACCTCTCTCTCATCCCCTAAAGGGGATCCAGGTTTGAATGTGATGTGTACTATTGCCAGTGTGCTTAAACTACAAGCTTTAGAAAGGTAAATGAATATTTATAGTAGAATGTAGTAATTGAACGGAACAGAAAAATACACCTAGGTCCTTTACTATGTATTGTACATGGGCCATTGTAAATTAGTAGGTCCATGAACTATTAGTATTCATTATATCTGTGTGTATACATATGAATGCATAGATACATGCATACACAAATATGGTTAGTAGTTTCTATGTGTGAAAATATAGGGTTGTAGTTACTAATACATACTTCACGTTCTTTAACAAACATAGATTTTTTAAAAGATGTTTTACACATAAAGATTTTAAAATATGTTCTACACATAAAGATTCTCTATATCTAAAGAAAAACATAATGTAGAGAAACTTATTTATACTTATTTTAAATGTTAAATTTTATATTTTGTGCTATGTTGTCATCAGTAGAAGTAGTACTGTATAAAATGCATGGTTGTTACACATATGCGAGGAGTGGAATGTGCCCTTGTAAACAATAGAAAGATTACAATGTACCGGGTTTTGTAACTTTGTTTAAAAGTTACACCTTCCAGTAATTCTATTGGGTGACTGGGATCATATAACTTGTAGTGCCGGTATTTAAACCATTTTTATTGTAGTTTGTTACATCTGAAGAAGTCTTTACATTTTGAAGACGAAAAGCGCTTTATGTATACTGTGTTCTGATTTTATATTAAACCAATTTGAAAGAATCACTCAAATTCAAACTACTGGGTCCTGCTTTTTTCGGCACTGGGATTTGCGTGTATATTCAACAGTTTTGCTTGTTTCGACTTGTCTTCAGTTTGGATACCTATCTATATCAAACAAAGCTCCTCATTAGCGATCTTCAAGAAAAATCTTGATGATTGGATGGGAGATAGGAAATTCACCCTGGGGATCACTTCTGTGGCTCTGCTTGACAGGGGCACAGGAAAATAATTTTCTTGGGTGGCAAAAGCTAGGGTACCGTTTGGCTAGGCTTATATAGGCTCTAGGACCAATAGCCTAGTACCTACCTATGAAATCACTATTAAAGGTAAATGAAGCAAACAATTCTTCAGGGGAGTCCCTTTACTCAAATTATACAGCCAAAATCCGGAACTCTCTGTTCCAAGAAATAAAAACTATCATGAGGACCACAAGTTTCAAAAATATCCTTAAAAAACATTTAACTAACACTTAGATATGCTCTTGTTCTAATCCAGGTTAAGCATACCTATTTATTTATTTCCAGTTTGATTACCGGGGAAGTCCACTGGCTCCGGAGAACCCCTTTTCAATGGAGGCCTGAGGAGAAAAGCTCCAAAATACATATTACAGTACAGATATAGAAGTATAAAAGATACATTGTATAGAACAGTTTACAACATATGTACTTTCAGTATTACCCACAGTCAGACAAAAATCATTATGTTTGATCTTGAGAGTTTTACAGGTTTATTTATGAAAACACTTGTAAAGTATGTGTGGAAACATTTTGCATACACACCATTAAAATAAAAGTAGAAAAACACTTTGCATGCACTCATTTAAACTATGATGCTATTTGCAATATTTACACAATAGTGTCGTGTGATAAGTAGCTCTAGGAGTTTTGGAGAGCTTAGATACACTCATAGTAAAGTAGCTATGGGAGATTTAGAGAGCTTAGGAACCTAGGAGAAAAAGAAAAAACACCTAGGGGTATGTTGTTAGATAGATGTAGGTAGGGTGAAGGCAGGTACATTTCCATTTAGTGGACAGATGTTTGAAAAGCTGGGTTTTAAAGTTTTCTGAGTTTGGTATTGTTCTTAGAGTGGAAGGTAGAGAGTTCCATTTCTTACCTATTGAGAAAGAGAGGAGAAGTTGGCAAGCAGGACGTTTAGGCTTGTTGATAGCAATAAGGTTCTGATGTTCAGATCTGAGAGTTCTGTTTGGGGTGTAAGGGGGAAGGATATTTGCTAGAGCTGGACAATTTGTAGGGTGAAATATAAGTCTGTGTGCAGTGGTGAGTTGGAGGTAGTTTAGGTAGTATGGGAGTTCTATCCAGTTCAGAGATTGTAGGGTAAGGCAATGATGGGTGGAATTTCTGGAATTGGTGGCAAACTTAGAGATTTTATAATAGCAGTTTTCTAGTTTAGAGGTGATAGAGGAGGACAGGTTGGTTAGGAGAGGGGCTCCGTATAATAAAGAGAGAAGAAGGTAAGTAGTGGCCAGAGTTTGCCTAGTAGGGTTTGAGAAAAAGCGATTATTCCTATATAGCATACCGAGTTTCTGGTGAGTTTTCTTAATCCCCCGGATGTACGAAGCCCGTTATAGCATGCAGGAATAGTTTAAGAGCTATTTTCAGCAGTATGGCCGATGTGCGATCCAAGAATGAGCTCCCAGGACGTGCACGTGAGCTCTTAGGCTAATCCTGCATGGACCAAGCCCCTGTATGCAAATTACCCTCATTTGCAGGTGAAAACCATGCAAATGAGGGTAATTTGCAATCCAGGAAGCAGGCAGCTGTCAGTGCAGGACGAGTGCAGTCTGCAGAAATGTACTCGGTTAGTAACTGAGTACGTTTTTGCAAACTACAAAACGGAGCTATGACAGCTCCAAATAAAGGCTGCGTATCATTGATGAAGCATGGCAATGGGCAAGTAGAAGGCCATTGAAAATGCAAAATGCGTAAAAAATAAAAAAACTTTTAAATTCCTTTTGCCGATCTTGCCTGTTTAAGCATAGGGCAGCAGCACGCAAACGGGATCGGGGGAAAATAATAAAATAAACCTAAAATAAGCATTCTAACTAAAAGCAGTATTCAGCCATGCAAGTCAATGGCAGGCATAAGACAACCTGGCCAGTAAGTAATGGTTGCTAAGGGGGGGAGGCCCAGTGTGGGATATGTAACTATGCATTAGCAGGCAATCCTATGCAAATGAGGGGAAGGATAATGAATCCCAGATTTCCCCAGGGTGTGAGGCAGGTCCCAAGAGTGTAAGAGTAGAACTATCTGGGTGCAAGACTAGGAGATAGGTGACATCATGGGCGGGTGTGTCAGGCATACTGTAAGTGGATTGGAGCCCTGTGGCTCGGGACTGCTCCTAGCTTAGCACAGCTAAGCTAGAGGTGTGTCCAAACTGCCTAGCACTCCTTACAAAGTGTAAGTGGGTGTGCATGCCATGCACTGGGTTTCACAGGAAGAAATAGGAAGTTAAACCAGGAAAAAGCAGCTCTGTGCACATATGAGCACTCTGTCTGCACGGCGCGCATACAGGCTTAAACAGGGAGGCAATGGGAAGAGAAAACAGCAGTAGGAAGGTAATCAAGGAGAACTAACTGAGCTGCCAGGTGAAATGTATCAGAATCAGCTAATTACACAGGCAGCAGACCAGCCCAGCCCAGAACACCACTATAAACCAAGCAAACACTTACCCCCCTGGTTTTTCCACACTCTACACCACTGGTGTATGCAAGCGGGGAACTTTTAAAAACAAACCTACAAAATTAGAAAGGCTGCAGCAGGCAACATTGAACAACATGTGCAAGAGGCTGAGGGTGATGAGGATGTCAATGCTGCTGAACAACCCACAGTGAGGAGACAGAGAAGAGTGTACAGACCCAGGATAACCTACCAGGGAGTTACATGAGCTGGAAATAGTGGAGTGCTATAGAGTGGGCAGAGACCTCCTACAGCAAATCATTGAGCTGTGCAGGCAACACCTGACACACCACACTGGCCGAGGGGAACCCATCCCAGTGGATACCAAGGTATGTGTAGGCCTAGGTATACTAGCCACAGGTACCTCCCAAACCACAACTGGAGATAACATGGGCATCTCACAGGCATCAGCATCCGGAGTATTCCACCAGTTCCTGGATGCCATGTCTGCACATGCCAGGGAGCACATATATTTCCTCAACACATGTGAGGTGTTGACCCGCAATATGCGTTTCTTCCACCAAATAGCTAACTACCCTGCGGTAGTGGGTGCTTTAGACTGCATGCACTTTTGCATACCACCCGGTGAGCAGAGTAGGGCCTACATCAACCACAGGGGCATCCCCTCCATCAACTGCCAGGTCACATGTGATGCCCAGGGCATTATACTGAATGTGTGTGCTGGCTGCCCTGGAAGCTATGACAATTCACACATATGGAAACTGATGCAGCGGTACCACAGATTTGCCGATGTGGACATCCCCTACGGTCACCTAGTGGGGGATGCTGGGTACCCACTGGAGCCGTGGCTGATGACACCCATCAGAAATGCACACACACCTGAACAACAATGCCATAATGAGGCACATGCACAGGCCAGACATATAATAGAGCGTGTGTTTGGGATGCTCAGGTCACGGTTCCAGTGTCTGGACACATCCGGTGGAGCCCTGCAGTATTCACCAGCTACATGTACCCAAATTGTAATGGTATGTGCTATGCTACACAATATGATCCTTCGGAAACAGCTGCAGCAGGAACAGCATGGGGTAGGGCCACACAGCCCCCCACCAATGCCGAGGCCTGTACAGGCACAGAGTGACTCAGAGGAGGAACAACTTGAGCCTGCCTTAGTAGGCAGAAGGGGGCGTGCCCAGTAGGCCCTGGCCTTGGCAAGGAGGCAACGCATAGCATATGCACTGACATAGTAGGGTCCCAGAGAATGACAGCTCTCTCTGACTCACACAGACAGTAAAATGAATGCCAAACATGACACTACCTGTGCCCAACCATGTATAGGGAGTGTACTATGTGCATCCGACATAGGCAGCCCTCAAGCACCATCCTCAAGTCTGGCAGACCCTCAAGGTAAATCAATCAACCTACCAATTGCCAAATGGAGTAGAATGTGTTTTTACCTGTAGTTATGGTATGGATGTGAACATGCAAGGGAACTGGTTGGCCGGATGTCAAGGCAGCAGAGACCAGGCACCCATAGTGGCATCATGAGATCTGTAACACATACTGGAGTTACCATAGTAGCCAGTACTACACAGGGTGACAAAACCCACTGCAGGAAATGGTCTGAGTGACATGGGTGTCCATAAGAGCCGCACATGCCAGTCAGAAAGGATCACATACCCAACAACAGTCTGAGCAAGCAGGACAGGTGAAGACTAACACAAACAAGTGCTGTACTATGGCCTCTGAATGTGCCCTATGGGTAACCCCTCCCTCAGGGCTACACAGACAGACCACAGCAGGCCAGGCTTTTGGATGTAAGTTGTGAAGGCTAGGAAGTCAGAAACTAATATGTAGGTAAATAAAGCTAGGATCTGTACTGCACTGGTAAGCCTCTAGCCAGCAGGATAGGTAAGACTACAGACTGAAATGGAGTACCTGACATACCAGTACAGTCCTAGAAAATGTGTACAAGTGTCCGGTGCACCCCCCCAACCCATCCAACATACACAGAGTAACAGTCAGGTGTGCCCCCCACTCCTGTGTAGAACAGTAGAAACAGTCAGGTGTCCCCCCCATACAGAAATGTAGCAACAGTCAATGGCAAATGACCGATGGATACCCTGCAGACACAGCATGCTACCTGTTGGTGTACAACACAAAGGTCAGCACTGCAGTACAAACTACCTGGATGTCATCCACACATGCAAAACAGATGGCCATACTGGGCATGCTCACACACTTATGAAGGCAATGTCAGTCAACAACATACTGAGAGGTCATACTGGGCATCCTCACACACTTAAACACATGAAAGCCATGTTTGCAAACACTAGTGTACCAGACATATCTGGAAGTTGCAGTTTTCAGTGTGGACACATGTCAGTATGCACCACTCCTGCCTTGCACACACAGTGGATAGGAATACAAAAAAATATGTAAGGACAACACACTATAATAAGCCACAGGTACATGGGCATAGATGTGTGGAAGAGGGTGACCATGACAATGAGCCATGCGGGCCTGTCCCAACTGGCACACAGTCAAAGGGCCCCCAACACATGAGGTGTGGATGTAACCCACTGCAGATACTAGCCACCAGTACCTGTCAGCATGACAGACTATGTGGTGTATGTGCCAGCTGTGCAACAAGACTGTACAAGGAAGTAGCCATTTAGTAGTTGTATATACACACCTGTGACATATGACCACATGTGTACCCGCATGTGGTATGTCAACCCTAACATGAATGGGGTATGGCCCATGCACACACTGCCCTCCCAATAGCAGTAGTATGACAAGCCTGCTGAGGTCATCTAATGTGAATTACACCTTTGAGAGAGCTATAGCTTAGTAGTATGCATGGTGTATCCCATAACTGCATACTGCTGTAGCGACAGAGTAGTTAGGTAGTAGTACTAACCCCAGACCTGTCAACTGTGTGAGTGTGTGTTTGTGTGCGTGCCTGTCTGTCTCTGAATGTGTAGAGGAAAATGTTTGTTAGGCTACACACACTCCATACAATACAAATACTCTACTTTGGCAAGGCTGCTGATGTCACTCACCTAGAAGTACACCTCTGGGAAAGAGCTCGCACAGTAATCGTTGTAGTGTGTTCTGTAACTGTGTACTGCTGTAGTGTGATAAACTAGTTAGGTAGGTGTTCGTACCCCAGACCTGCCAACTGTGTGTGTTTGTGTGTGAGTCTGTGTGTGTCTGACTGAGTAGAGAGCAATGCGTTTTAGGCTACTCACACTCCATACAATACAAATACTCTACTTTGGCAAGGCTGCTGATGTCACTCACCTAGAAGTACACCTCTGGGAAGATGATAGCCCAGTAATTGCCATAGCATGTTCTGTAACTGCGTACTGCTGTAGTGTAATAAACTAGTTAGGTAGCTGTTCAAACCCCAGACCTGACAACTGTGTGTGTTTGTGTGTGAATCTGTGTGTGTCTGACTGAGTAGAGAGCAATGCTTTTTAGGCTACTCACACTCCATACAATACAATTACTCTACTTTGGCAAGGATGCTGATGTAACTCACCTAGAAGTACACCTCTGTGAAAGTGACAGCCCAGTAATTGCCGTAGCTCATTCTGTAACTGTGTACAGCTGTTGTGTGATTTGGAATGGTGGTAGTGTTCTATCTCCATCCATGTCAGTTCCAAATGTTTTGTGTTTGTTTCAGTGTCTGTGTATGGAGCAATGCATTATAGGCTACTCACTCGCAGTATATTACAAATGCCCTACTTTAGTGATCCTGCTGATGTCATCAATTGTGAAATATACCTTTGGGGAAGATGTACTTCAGTAATGTCCATGGCGTGTACTATAACTGTGTTGTGCTGTAGTGTAGTAAACTAGTTAGGTAGGAGTTCTACTCCCAGACATGACAGGTGTGTGTGTGTGTTTATAACTCATATCCTGTGAGTGTGGGCAATGTGGAGGGATTTTGCTAATTTCATTTATGGTGGCCCTACTATATATCACAATGTCAACCATACAGGGATAACAGATGTAAATAGCTGAGAAGCTGTGGTGCAAAGCCATACCCATACATGTGGCATCAAGGCCAGCCAATCCCAATTAGCAACCCTACTGTGCCTTCTCATGTGACTCACAATGGACATACCATGCCTGATAACATGCCCTGTATGGACAGATGACACTGACATCAGGAAATACTGTTAGCATGCTATCAATGTAGGTGCAGGGTATATCTGCTGACCAGTACCAGTCCCTGCCACAGGTGGGCAAAACTGGCACATCTAATGATAAGCTGTGTTCACAGCATGGGCCAGACACCCCTGGTACAGTTCCACATGTCACTGTACATGCATGTGGGAGGTGTGCACATCCTAGATACCATCCAAGTCATGGACTAGGGAACACATACATGGCAAGTGGTGCACAGCATTGGCCACACACAATAGTCACCCAGGTGACTGGATGACGGATGCAATACCCACCTGTGTGGGCAAATGCAGAAGCGACAGGCCTGTGCCACAATGCAGACCATTGTCATGTGGCCTTATGCCAAGGTATACCCATCATCTACCCTTATATAGGCTGCTGGCATTATTGGCCATCACACACCTGCGCAGATATGCACCCATGCATGTCCGAACTGCCATCTCGTGTGTTCGTGTGTTGTATGGTGAGTATGCCCACATCCACACGCACTACTCCCCCCAGGGCACAGTGAAGAATGCCGCCTGATGTCTGATACCCCCTCATACTCACTGCCCATAAGACCTCAGTATGACCTATGTGGTGCACGTGTTCCCTGCACATTGATGTGTTGTGGCAATCCCACTAGTGACGAGTTGCACTCTTGCCCCTGCCAAGTGTGTTAATGTGTGTGCGTCCCTGTGTGAGTGTGCCTGTGCTGATGCTGGCACCTGTTCATGCAGACAGGCATGTGTACGTCACCTACTGTATATTTACCATATCCCTGTTGCAGATGTCACTCACCATCACATATATGTGCTGAGTGCTCCCAACCAGATAACCCATGTGGCACATCCAATAATAGCATCGAACTGTGATAACACTACATTGCTGTCAGGTGTTCGATACCCTGTGCTGGTAGGTTTGTGACACAAACATGTGTCAGTTATACCCTCCCACCCCTCCCTGACATATATTTGCCTCTGTCTGCCTCCCACACTCCCTCTCTGGCAGATGTGGAGGCCCACACCTGCATTGCTTAGGCAGCAGCATGTGTATTTTAAGTGATGCTCATGATCAGCTGATGGCCTCTGCATGAATTGCAGCCCTTCCCTAGACGATTGCATGTAGAACAGGTGTGGTAACATTCCCATAGCCAATTGCATGGAAACACACTCCAATACCTGGGAACATCCTGGTGGTGTTGGCCCTTGTCTGTCACTGTAAGCAGGAGCTAGAACTGTTGTTTGGCAAACAGCAATTCAGATGGGTTGGGGATTTACCTCTAACAACATACACTGTGGAAAGAGGGCAATAAACAGGAGGGGGTGTGCCTGACCTGACTACAGACTGTAAGTGCTGCTATACTGCATATGGAGTAATGTAGGATTAACAGTGTTTGTCTGGATATGCCTGTCGTACATGTCGCAATACCTGCCATGTCAGTTCCATGTATATCAGGAATCCCCATCTGCAGGGTCATCTGCAGACTGGGCAGTGTTGTGCCTTTGGTTTCATGTGTTAGCCACGATGCATCTATCTGTAGAATGTAGAAGGTAGTGTGAGGATTGCAGTTTGTTGATGGTGAAGGCTATGACAGTTACTGACTACATATCCCTCATTGGACATATGTTGCAACAAACCCCGTTACAATGGTAGATTAATGAGGGTATCATAGGAACATGTCTATACTGGCCCTATGTATGTACTGTCAGCCACACCTCTGTCAATCTTTGTACATATGTCGTGCATGAAGTGGCACATATGTGCTGTACACCGTAAATAGTGTCATCATATCTGATAACAAGCCAGTGATTTATCAGAGTGCTACACATGTCATATACAGTAGGGGTTACATTTATTGCCATAACCTTGACATTCTGTGGATGTTTGTACAGTACTGAGGTCTGTGTAGTGATGGTGAATGTTTGCAGTGTGTGTATTGTTAATATGTACTATGGCCTGTGTACAGATTGTGGTAGATGTCATTGTTCTAGTTCCCCTTCTATCTGATGTGACATGCTTCCCCACTGTATGGTACCATTTTACCTTACATGTTTGTAGGGCCATACACACACATGTCCCATACCACAGACAGCCATCAGACCAGACTGTGTAGCAGCCCAGTATATGCAGGGTCATTCTGTGAGTGGCACATATGAGGATGGTGTAGGACAGATAGTCCATATACTGTACTATTATGCTAGTGTACCATATGTGGCTGTGGCTGTATTCACACTGGTTCTGGATATGCACTGCCACACAGGTGTATTCTACCCTGCGCTGTGACATGGCTGTCGAGCCTGCTATATATGCAGGTACTGTACCATGATAACCTTAGGATGTCTGTCAGTAGCCAATGGCACACATGTTATGAGCAGATGTCGCCTTCCACACACACCATGTCTGTGACAACAATCCCAATGACAGTAGCAAACATCTATTAATATGCCAGCTATACATACCAGACATCCCCTTGCACTAAGACAATGGGACTACAGGGCTGAGGTAGGGCTACACTCCATGTCCAGGACATATGGTGGGACTATATGGACATGTACTTATCCAAATAGCCATATATCTATATATATATATATATATATATATATATATATATATATATATGAGTACACATGTGTAGTACTACCAATTACCATTGTCATCATAGCCACCCACTATGAATACCTACATCATGTGGGCGTATTCCCTGTACATTCACTATGTGATGGACATCCTTCCTGTGTGTGGGCATCAATGTTACAGACACCAGGTAGTAATACCTCTTACAGGAGAACCTGCACACTCAGGGCAGCCACATATATGTAGGAGGATCAGGACATACAGACAGACTGTGAGTAGAGTGGTGTAATGTTTTGCATTGTACTGGTGTTACAGTGTGTGTGTGTGTGTGTGTGTGTGTGTGTGTGTGTGTGTGTGTGTACATACTAGTTTACCTTGGACTGCAGTCTGTATGCATAGCTCACTACTGTGGGCCTATCCTCTAGATAGACAGAGGTGTGCCTATCATGTGTTGTCTTTCCACCACACAGGTCCTGTGTTGGATATTTCACTGGCAGTGTGTGTGTGTCGCATGCTAGCAGTACATGGCTATATCCATTTGTTTGCTGCTGGGGATTCCATAATGCTGAACAATGACCACAGAAAGTAGAACAACAAACCCGTAAATATGTTCAATCAGCACACAGAAACCAGCCAACAATCAAAGAAGACTTTAATGAATGAAAAGTTAAGCGCTTTCTTCCCCTGTAGGGACTTCTTCAGAACCTGGGGAAGTCCCTACAGGGAAAGAAAGTGCTTAACTTTTCATTCATTAAAGTCTTCTTGGATTGTTGGCTGGTTTCTGTGTGCTGATTGAACATATTTACGGGTTTGTTGTTCTACTTTTTGTGGTCGTATATCCATTTGTTTCCCTGATATCTTATTCCTGCATAAGGGTATGTTGCAACACATCCTGTAACACCAGCATGTTCCAGAGTGTGTAAATGCAATATTGCGAGTATGGCCCTGTGTTCCTGCCTGTGTCCTCCACATATATGGCAGGCTTTGTCCTGCTGTGATACGGTTAGGTGTTGTTAGGTAATGGCCTATCATTAATTACTGCTAGCATTCCTACTATCATCCCAGTCATAACGTGGACTCCCACAACATTTGTTGGTCAGGGTCCATACATGTGACAGATACATTGACATTACCACAAGTAATGAATGTCTCCCTAGGGCTTGACTACAGGGTGTAATTGGAGGCTGCTGATCTACATCTGATATTGTTGTTTGTGATGTATTGTACAGGCAAATCCTTTGTCTACTGTTGTACGAATTGAAGGGCTTAGCTTGGACACCATAGTATGTTACATATCCGCACTGTCTGCATCTACTGTTTTGTGTGGGCCTTGCACCCATCACTGGTTATACGCATCAACATCTATGTGCTGTCAGTAATGGCATGCATTATTGTATGGTACACAAATAAAGGTTGTCTGTGTATACATACCTGTGTGTCATGTCATGATCTTTGAATTGTGATTGGGTATATATGCAATGTAAGTATCCCCTTTGTGGGGCTGGTTGCCACACCACACATGTCACAGGTAACCATTACAGGGCTTGTGGCTGGGGATATACATTGCACCCAGTACGTCCACACTACTTCTACATATGTCTGGCTACTAATACCCTTTGTCTGTTTATATGTGTATATACCCATATATTATATAGATATATATATATATATATATATATATATATATATATATATATATATATATACCTGCACATGATTGTCAATGTATGGATGTGTGTGCATATCTGCCCCGTTGTAATGTGTACCCCTTCAACATAGTACATTCCCTGCGGTACAATGGCCTATCTGCATGATATGTTACAGTAGATATGTACAGGTGACTTGGATTACTGTTGGAGCATTGTAGCTGTGTTGTGGTGGCTCCTGCCATCAGGTACTGCATGTGCTGGATACTGGATTGCACAGCATAACCGTTAGGGCTGTGGGGGGTTACATAGCAGTAATTACAAGGTGTCCCTTATTTGTGCCCCCACCCCCATTAACTGTGCTCATGGTCTGTTATGTAGTATGGAGTGGGCCAGGAGTCTGTTCCCATGTGGAAATCATATACATATCTCTATCTGTATATACATACACACACACACACACACACACACATATATATATATATATATATATATACATATATTATATATATATATATATATATATATATATATATATATATATGTATATATATATATTTATGTATATCTGCATAAATATATATGTGAAAACCCCATATCAGAACTGGACATTGATATAGCTCTAGCTATGTATATGTATTCATATATATATATATATATATATATATATATATATATATATATATATATATATATATGTGTGTATGTATGTAGATATATCTATATGGATATATACACTGAACATGTTAATCTATCTATGTACGATTGGTGTTATATGGTTATTTGTGAGTCATACATACACACACACATATATACCTACAGCTGTCTGTCTACATTTACAGATGTATATCTATCCATATGTCCATGCATGTTCGGCCTATATGTGTGGCCTGTACCTCATTCTCTTGGCAATTGACATGGATGACCTTAGGACTGAGGTCAGTCATTCGGCCGAGACGTACGTGTTTCAGACATATCATCCCCTTCAATATATGTGTTCTACTACATATAACTGTGTAATTTGCAATGTTTTAAGTGTATTAGAGCAAGATATGACAGATATCCCTATATGTACCCACATTATGGCGCACTATGTCTAGGATTCATGCATTAAGAGGTTGTGTGGTATATTATTACTACATTTCCTGTGCTGTTGACTGATTGTGCTGGATGATATGTATGTGGAATGAGTGGTTATGTACATCTGTCATGGTTTACTGGTAAATATCATAGTGTATGATGTGCAGCGTCCCAGGTGTGGGCCTTCCAGAGGCTGTATATTTTGTTTCAGAGCAGAACACCGGTTGTCGGATACAGAGTGAGTTAGGAACATTTGAGCGGTTGCACGCGGGTGTCCACGGGTTTGCACAGAGCTAAGCAATGCTAACCTCGGGTTGCATTTCCTTACACTCAGCTAGCATCTACTTAGCTCAGTCTATGTTGGCAATGCTTATCCCTGCGCAAATACACATACACACACTTACAACTGCTTATCCATGCATACTACTGCTGTTATGCGCTTACACATGCTTACTAGTGCCTTAGTCATTATGACACTTCACATGTGCATTTAAGGTAGTACTCCTGTGCAAATATAAATGTTATTTAGTAGGTTATACAGTACAATAATGTTAACATATGGATTTCATATGGAAAATAGGATGTGCTGCAGTAGGACTCGATCCGGGAATGCGTGCGCGTTAGGCAGATTCTCTGGCCACTACACTATTACTGTTCTGCTTCATTTGCATATGTCTATCATAATGACATATCCATGTTCCCTTCCCCCGGCCCCCAAGCTCTACATACACAGCATCCATCCATTCCCCAGTTGCTAGCCCTGCCATACCACACCTCCACACATTTCCCTCTCTGCACATCTTGATACACCTCCAGTATACTGTCCCCACCCAAGCGTCTGCAAGCTCTTCATCCGTTTAGTCCACGTATGTACCAGCCTTCCCGTGATCCTCTTCCGATACTGGTGGTGACATCGATGTGACCCACAACTGTTGGTTCATCCCACCAGGGATGGACCTGTTGTTGTATCAAGAGTAGACCTAGCTGGTCTACAGTGTTTCTCCCACTAGTAGCATCCTGCCAGGGCATTGTGTAGCAGCGGTTTGCTCACAGACCTGGCCAGCCTCATCTCCCAGTTCCACGGAACCAACGCCCCAGGTGTGACATACTGTGCATGAAGCACGCTCACACACCCCCATGGTGTGCACCGTATATCATTATTCCCTTCGGTATTATGCAGGACTACTGTTCTCACAGTATGATTGGACAGGCACTGTTCTGTGCTGCACATAGACTGCTCATAATACTGTGGTTGATCAATGGACTTATATTCTGGTATTAATCTACACACTTATATACATTTCCTGTACTGTTGGATGACTGTGCTGGATGATGTGTTTGTGATCACAGTAGCTGAATGTGTATCCGCCATGGCTTAATGGAACTCACATCAACTATAATGTGCAGGGTTGGGGGTTTGCAACCTGGCAGTGCAGATTATTTTGTTAATGGTCACAACAACAGCTATTGGCTACAGAGTGACTAAGGCACTGTAGAACATTTGTAGGCAGGTATGCGCTGGTTTGCATGAAGCACAGTATTACTGACCTCTAGTTGTGACGTTCTGCACTGAGTTAGCCTCTACATTGCTTCACCAGTGTGGTACTTGCATACCGGCAGCCACACAGGCTTACACCCACTTGCTCCCACATACACACGCACAACGTCATGCATTTTGTTCACATTTGTCATCCGGGACAATCGGACTGTATGCTTGTCCATTGTCAGCAGTGGCCCAGGGTGTAGAGCTCCACATTGACCCCCGCTACTTATTCCAATTAATACTGAGGTGTTCACATTCATAGAGGGGAACAGACATAACATAGCTACATCCCCCATTCTTCATGCTTAGTTTACGTTAAAATGTCGGTATTATCCATGCTTAGGTCAGGTTTACATGTCAGGTATGGCTGTTGACAAAGGTCAGTTTAAGGTGAAGTTGGATTCCTGTTTCACAGGTCTGGATAGGTTACATGTAGGTATTCGGGGTAGGTGTAGTTATTCCATACCTGTGTGATACAGTAGAGGGGAATAGTTAAGGAGTAGGTAGGCAGGTAGTGGGGGTGACATTATAACTGTATAGTAGCCCGTAGGTATAATTGGATTGGGAGCAATAGGGAAGGTTTGTCAGATGTAGGGATTTGTATGCGAGGCAGGACAAGAGGTGTCGGTATCACTAGTTGATGTAGTGGTATAGAGTGTGAGGTGGGGGGGGGTTTCACAAGGTGGTGAGCCTGTGCTGCTCCAGGTGTGCTTGTGGTGTTCCTTCATGCGTTAGTTACATGTGTCCTGTGGGACAGCTTTGATATTATATGTGGGTTGGGGTTCCAGATACTGGCAATATAGTAAGGGAAGAGGGTGTCACCTATGTGTAACCGTAGACATTAATAGAAATGGAACAGGGGCTGATAGGTACGTGGTGTGCATGGGGCAAAAAGGGGAATGTTAGTAGGGGAATTATCCAGGGATGTGCAGGATGGCTGCAGGGAAGGTCCACAGCTGGCCATGTTGTCTATGACAACAGCTGTGCATATACACTGCATTTGGTGTTTGTGTTGGACTGGACACTCAAACCCCTGGATGGGGGTGAAGACTACAATAATACCTTGTGATGCCAATTAGATCAGCTTACATGCCTACAGTGGGGTGTTGCTACCATGTGTTTGTAGGTGCTGTGTAGTGGGTTATGCAACAACACATATGGTTATACCGTACTTTGTCATGTAAACTGGACTGTGCTGCAGTGGGACCCATATCGGGAATGGCTGCCCATTAGGCGAAAGCATACCTGTCAACTGTACAGAATCCGCAGACTGTCCAGAGTTTGCTTCATAATATTGGTGTGTTCCTCTTACAATCTGCACCTGTCTGGAAAATACCTGGGAACTGACCTCATTAAATACAGACAAGTATTTGGGTTTAAGACTCCACATCCTTTAGACAAGTCATGCTAATGCATAACCTATTATTCTATCAGCTTTCTAAGGTTGTAAGTGGAATATGTAATTTATGTCCCTATTTGTCCACCCAACAGTTTAGGTTCTGTCCAGTGGTTTTGATCTTAGAGGTTGAGAGGTATGGGCAGAAGCTCTGGCCAATTCGCAATATTACTTACATCCCCGGGGCAGTCCGAATATAACTGTGCCAGCCAACACCTGCACGCCTAGGCCCACTATTGCATAACCATTGTTCCCCCACCTGACCCTCCTCTACAGCACTCATTCTTACTGTGGGTGCAGGTGGGGTCTAACGACACCACTACACACTGCCCACTCTCCACATCTCGGGACCCATGTCGTACTTTGTCTCGACCCATGGGTCATCAGGCTTGCCCAACCTACTGGTCCATGTACGTACACGGCCTGGTTAGATAAATCATTACAGGTACTGACTCTGATCATCATTAATTTTTGGGGTTTCCCACAAGGGACATTGATGTCTTTGTTTCAAGATTAGACTTAGCAGGTCTCTCCCACTGGTAGTATCCTGCATGTGGTCTGGGAAGTAGTGGCGTGTTTACTTGTATCGTGTGTTTGTATGTTTCACCTGTCTAGGTGGGGGGGTTGATGCTACGTGTTACACGTTTGTTGATTGGACTCCTCACCCCCATTGGCACGGCCTGTGAACATATGTAATTCTTAACTGCTGTATCATATCTATATGCATATATATATATATATATATATATATATATATATATATATATATATATGTAGATCTATATATATATATATATATATATATATATATATATATCTGCTGTATACTACTATTTAATAAATTGTTTTCTAGTCCTGAAGAGCTTTTCTCCCTGTGTCTCTGCTGTAAATGAGCCAAAAGCTCAGCCAGACTTACCCGGTTAACAGATGTAATTTAAATAAATAAATCAATAAATATCCTAGCTATATATTTGTGTATGTTTACACACATATATACATATATATTTCTACATACATACATATATATATATATATATATATATATATATATATATATATATATATGTATATACCTGTATATGTATGCATACACACACACACACACACACACACATATATATATATATATATATATATATATATATATATATGTATATATATTGCTATACATATATATATGTCTAACGACATATGGATGTATGGGTGTCTGAATATGTATATATCTATATGTGAGTATGAAGCCTGGACTAAACTACTACTGTTCAATTAAAAGTGCACTGGAACTTAAAGAATTGCCACATTGCTTGCATGACTAATTGTATTTTTTTTTTTTATTTTATTTTACAAATTGGTTTTAAATACCATTTTAAATCAGTTGAAATGTAAGTGTATATTTTGTTTCCATCATACATACATACATACATTTTTTTCTTATTTTTATTTTTTTCTGGTTATTTTTTCCATTTTATTCAAAATGATGTGTAATAAAAATACTAACTAATTATACAATTATATAGTTTTTTAGGGTTCTTGTACACAGACCTGAAGAAGTCTAGAAGGACAAAAGTGATTTTTGTTAACAATAGGTTATGAAAACAGAAATTTATTTTTACATGCAAAATGTATATGTATATAATTATATATATATTTTTGATTGCCAAATGAACTAAGGTTGATATATTTCCAGCCATGTAGTATATTGTCTTGGATAAAATCACAGACTTAATAATCTACTTAATAATTTGGTTAAATAAGAGGTACCACATCATTATATAATTTTATTTAAAGTACATAAGGGTTATATATTATTATGACAGCTACTAAGTAGGGCAGGACCAGCTTGAATGTCACACTGATGGGGGAAGGTATGTGAATTTAACATGTGTACCAATAATACTTTGTTTTACAGCACAATAAACCACTCCCATGCCTGATAAAAAGTATATATATATTTAGAAAGCTTGTGAGGAAATTATTACTCTATTTTTGTTTTACTTGGATCGTTTGTCTGTGTACTTCATAAAGGATTTTCGACTGGAAACAGACTGCCTGCCTTGCTTGGATTACTTTCGAATACTTAGTAATGCTGTACAATTATATATTTTCTATTATTACTTTTTGTTTTGTTTTGTTTTGACTTAAGATGAGTTTACGTTCGCTACTTCTACTACTATTGTCTGATCTGATTAATATACAGTGATTAACTAGAAATATATGGACTGAAAATCTTCCACACAGAGAAGTTTCTTACATTGTTTTGTTTTTGGACCCACTATACTTTAGTGGGTTGTTTTGAGACTTCGGGGATACCACGGAGATTACTTGTATTTAATTATATTCTATCTCTGTATGTACACATTTGTACTACGGAGAGGGGGAGGTTTAGCTCCATGTAGGTATGGGTATATAAATACACACACCTCTTCATTTTTACATCTACATCTGGTTATTCTGTTCTTTGCCATGTACAATAGACTGCTGCAGTGGGATTCGTAGCAGGAGTGGCTGCCCATTGGGTGGTGGCCCTGGCCAATGCACACTATTGCTTACATCCCTGGGACGGTCCACATAGACTCACTCCAGCCAACACCTGCTCAGCTAAGCCCATAATTTCATACCCATACTTCCCAAACTGCACATCCTCTTCGGCACTCTTCCTTACTCCAGGTGCAGGTCGGGTCTGGCCACACTAGTGCACTCTACCCACTCCCCACTTCTCCTGACCCATCATGTATGTTGTCTCACCCCATGGATCATCAGACTTCCCCTACCTTGTAAACTGGGAACATGCGTGGCCTGCCGTTGGACATCGGTGTAATGGCAGGAAGCCCAGAAATTATTGAATTTTTGGGTGTCCCACAAGGGACATACATGTCTTTGTTTCAAGATTAGACTTAGCGGGTCTCTCCCACTGGTAGTATCCTGCCTGTAGTCCAGGAAGCAGTGGTGTGTTTGCTTTTATTGTGTGCCTGTATGTTTCACCGGTCTAGCTGGGGGAGGTTGATGATACATGTTACAAGTTTGTTGATTGGACCCCTCACCCCAATTTTCACAGCCTGTGAACATATGTAATTCGTAACTGCTGTATCATATCCTAGTTATATACATGTGTATATTTACACACACATGTATATATATATATATATATATATATATATATATATATATATATATATATATATACATTACTATATACATATATATCTGTATATGTATGCATACATATATATATATATATTTATATATTGCTGTATATACACACATACAGACACACACACACACACACACACACACACACACATATATATATATATATATATATATATATATATATATATATATATATATATGAAAATGACATATGGGTGTATGGGTGTCTGCATATGTATATATCTATATGTGGGTATTTATATGTATTCTATCTCTGTATGTATACATTTGTACTATGGAGAGGGTGAGGTATATCTCCATGTAGCTATGGGTAGATATACACACACATACATATACATATATACATCTGCATCTGGTTATTCCATTCTTTGCCATGTAAATTAGACTTTGCTGCAGTGGGACTCGTAGCTAGTGTGGCTGCTCATTGGGTGGTGCCTCTGCCCAATGAACACTATTGCTTCCATCCTTGAGGCTGTCCGTATAGACCCACTCCAGCAAAAACCTACATGCCTAGACCCATAATTACATACCCATAGTTCCCCCACCCACACCTCCTCTACAGCAGTCATCCTTACACTGTGTGCAGGTCAAGTTTGAACACACCACTACACACTGCTCACTCTCCACTTCACGGGACCCATCTCATACGTTATCTCGACCCATAGGTCATCAGGCTTTCCCACCCTTGTATTCCGGGTATGTACACACCCTGCCTTGAAAGGTCATCGCACTGGCTTCCTCCCATATTATGACAATTTTTGGGGTGTCCCGCAAGGGACGCTCCTGTCTCTGTTCCAAGATTAAATTTCATGGGTCCACTGTTTCCCCACCGGTTGTATCCTGCCTGTGGTCTGGGGAGCAGTGGACTATTTCCATCGTTTGTAGATTTGTTTGTATGTTTCCTCTGTCTGGCTGTGGGGGGAGGTCATGCTACATGTTACATGTTTCTTGCTTGGGGGCCCCTCACCTCCATTGGAATAGTCTGTGAATATATGTCATTCTTGGGTGCTGTTTCCTATCATAGATATATATCTGTGTATATCTACGCACACACACACACACACACACACACACACACACACACATATATATATATATATATATATATATATACTTATATATATATATATATATATATATATATATATGTAGATGTCTGCATGTATATGTATGTATATATATATATATATATATATATATATATATATATATATATATATATATACACACACATACATATTGCTGTATATATATCTAATGACATGTGGATATATGGCCTTAAACTCACTTACTAGTGCTGACATATGCTTACTACTGCTTCTTGCTGTTTAACCTAACTACTGCTTTATGCATAATGATATTGACACCTCACATGTGCATTTCCTGCAGTACTGTAGGTCATATATGTGTATATATATATATATATATATATATATATATATATATATATATATATATATATATATATATATATATATATATATGTTCTTTCATGGCAGCAGTACTCCAGGTCATATATATATGTTAGTCCATGGGTTTTGTAACATACATATTACTTATAACATGCTTTGCCATGGGAAATGGTATGTCTCAGTTACCTTCCTGCCCCCCCCCCCTTTCTTGCTTGCATCCATGGGGTGGTCCCATTAGAATGGGTACGTCCATCCCTGGCACACCTCAGCCCATAATGTCTTACCTATCATTCCCTCCACCCCCTCCCTCTTCCACATCTATCATCCTTCCTACAGGTTCCATCCGAATCTCACCACACCAATACACATTGCCCACTCTTCACTTCTCGGGACCCATCTTGTAAGTTGTCTCACCCCATGGATCTTCAGGGTTCCCACACAGTCAGTCCGCGAACATACATATCCTTCTTTGCTTACCTGTAAGGCATGGTATGTTACCTCAAGGACTCTTTTTAGCAGAAATTTTGGGCGGGACGAACCATGCGTTTATTTAAGATTTGATTTTGCAGGTTGACACTGTTTCTCTCACTGGTAGTATCCTGCTAGTAGTCTGGGTAGCAGTGCTGTGCAATGCTTAGCAGTGCTTAATATTCGATTTGCATGATATTTGCCTTTTGGCATTGATGTCTTCTTCATTACATGTTATATTTATGTCTTGTATCCTTGATTCATGTGTATGTACACTGTATGGGGTCCTGGGAACTTCAACACTTTATTGCAATAACACCTCACATCTGACCTTACTGCACTACTCCAGTTCACATATTTATGTTATGTAGCAGGTTATACCACTTCACACTGTACATAGATTCAGTTCACATGTTTGGTTTGATTTTCTTGCGGTGAGAATTAGTTTTCTGACACCTCATTCATATCTATTACTATGATGGCTTAGTGGTTAACTACTGTCACTATAGTGCACCGGGTCCTATGTTTGATCCTTGCAGAGGCAGCTTATTTTGTTGCTGAGCAGAACATGGGCCATTGGATCCAGAGTGATTAAGGCACTTTAAAGCAGTTGTAAGTGGGTTTGTGCGGGGTTACGTGATGGTAAACCCTGCTAACCTCCTGTTACAATTTCTTACACTCAGTTAGCTTCTACTTTGCTTAATCTGTGTAGACAATGCTTACCCCCACGCAAACGTACTTAGACATGCTTCCTGCTTATTATCTGTGCTTAAACCTGCTTAATAGTGCCTTATTCATTATGACACTGACACTTCACATGTGCATTTCATGCAGTACTCCAGTTCACATTTAAATGTTATTATGTAGGTTATATGACAAAACGATGTAAAAATATGTTCATATACATATTTCACATAGGTTCATAGGTAGGTACTAGACTATCGGCCCAAGGGCCTATGTAAGCCTAGCCAACAAGGTTCCCTAGATTACGCCACCCAAGAAAGTTATTTTCCTGTGCCACTGTCGAGTAGAGACACAGAAGTGATCCCCAGGGTGTATTTCCTATTTCCTATCCACTCATCAAGATTTTTCCTGAAGAGTGCTAATGAAGAACTTTGCTTGACATAGATGGGTAGCCTGTTCCAGAGTATGGGAAGTCTCTGGGATAGGAATCTATCCCTCCAGCATGTCCTGTTTATTGTGGTGAAAAGGTTTAGGTCCCTAGAGCTTGTAGCTCGGAGGGATTGGGATTTCTTTAGGTGTAGCATGTCCAACAGCTCTGGGTTTGACACAGCTTTATATGTTAGGCAGAGATCACCTCGGAGTAGGCGATATGCTATGGAGTAAAGCTGGAGTTTTTTGAGGCGGTCAGTGTAGAGCATTTGTTTGAGTCCAGTAATCCTCTTTGTGAGGTACTTCTGTGGCCTTTCCAGCTGCTGCAGATGACTTGTGAGGTACATTCCAAAAGGGGCATTGTACTCTATAATGGGTCTAATGAGTGTCGAGTAGAGGGGAACGATGACCTCTTTTTTCCTGGATGAGAACCCTTTTATGATGAGGTGTGCCACATAGAAGGACTTCCTGACTACTGTGGCGATGTGACTATCAAAGGAGAGACTACTGTCCACCTGGGTCCCAAGATCACTTATCACGCATTCGGTGTTAAGTCGATTGCTGTCTATGTGGTAGTTCATGGGTACAGAGTTTTTACCAAAGGGGATGACACTGCACTTTTTGGCATTGAGGTTGAGGCCATGGCTCTGACACCAGGCATCTGTCTCAGAGAGGCCCTTCTGTAGGATGTTCACATCATTTGGGGACTTGTCTATGGCTCCTAGTTTGCAGTCATCTGCGAACTTCATTAGCCAGAGGCCTTCTGTGTTAGCCTGTACTTCAGAGAAGTAGATACCAAACAGGAGCGGTCCCAGGACGGAACCCTGTGGTACTCCACTTGTCACTGGTTTGAGGTCAGATTTGGAGTCTGCAACTTTTACAGTGTGGGTTCTGTCAGTGAGCCAGTTGGCAACCCATCTTGTGACGTAGGGATTTATGCCTAGTTTATTGAGTTTAGCTATAATTCCAGAATGGGGGATGGTGTCGAAAGCCTTGGCGAGGTCAAGATAGGCTGTGTGAACCACCTTACCCTCATCTACGGCTTTGGTGACTGCCTCAAAGAAATCGATCAGGTTCAGGAGGCATGATCTGCCTTTCACAAACCCGAACTGGGTGGGATCCAGAGTTTGGAGGTTACCAATGTCTTTGTTTATGAGTTCCATGATGATACGTTCCATGGCCTTGCAGACCAGGCTCGTCAGGCTAATAGGTCTATAGTTCCTGGGATAAGTGGTGGCTCCCCCTTTGTGGAGTGGGAGAACTGTTGCTGTGCACCATTCAGTGGGCACAAAGCCTGATGCAAGGCTATTATTGAACATGGTGCTTAAGTGGGGAGCCAGTTCATTCAGAAGTTCATGTAAAACGCAGCCTGAAATGTTGTCCGGTCCCATGGATGCTGTGTTTTTGGCTTTAGAGAGTGCAGCTTTCACCTGCGTAGTTGTGATTACAGGGACTCTGCATTCTTCCTGTATAGATATGGGCCCTTTAGGGGGTGAGGAGGGGGTAAAGTTAGCACTGAACCTATCTGCCAGGGTGTTGGCAATATCAGTTGGTTCTGTAATTTTCGTGCCTTTGTGCTGTAACTCAGAGCAGATCTGGGTGTTGCCATTGAGATTCTTGACATAGCTATAGAATGCTTTGTGGTTGTCCTTGGAATTAGTGGCAATTTTATTTTCGTAGCTAGCTTTGGAGGATCTTATAAGGGATCTCAGCTTCTTACTGAGGCTGACCAGGGAGCTCCTCCACTCATGGGATATTACTCTCTTTTGCAACAGTTTCTTCCTTCTGTTGTACAGTTTGTTTATGGCAGGGGACCACCAGATTGGCTTCCTTTTATTGGAGGATAGCGTATTGGTTCTGTTTGGGATAGCACGATCCATGCACTCATGTAAGTGCTTATAGAGTGCATTTGTGTAAGATTCAGCAGTTGTAACTGTATTGTCCATCTGCATGGGTGTCATGAAGTTGGCTTTGGAGAAATCTTTTACTGTGGTTTCCTTAATGGGGGGTGGGAGTGGGATGCGGATATCAAGGGTGATTAGCTTATGCTCGGATCGGACCAATGAGGAGTTGACTTCAGGTGTGGAACACCGGTCACTCATGTTGGTAATGACTAGGTCTAGGATATTGTTGCCCCTGGTGGGGGTGTGGATAAGTTGATCTACGGCATTGGAGTTTATGAATTCAAGAAAGCGTTGCACTAAGCAGTTGGTACATGAGTAGTTTTCCCAGTTAATGGTGGAGTAGTTGAAGTCACCCATTATTAGAGTGTTTGGTTGAACCCTAATATTTTCCAGTACATCAAGAAAAGAGAAGTGGGAATCATGGGGCATGGTGGGGGATCTGTAGCAAGCTACAATTTGGATTGCAGTTTTGCCAAGAGTTAGTTGCACTTGGATAACCTCGGATGCGTTATGCTGAGCAACTAGCCTGGAGGTGTGGATATCCTTAATGAATATGGACACACCCCCACCTTTGGTGTTTCGGTCCAGGTTACATGGCCGAAAAGTGTGGTATGAGTTATAGCCTGGTAGTGCAGGGGTGCTCTCTGGAGCCTTGAACCAGGTCTCAGTCACTGCACAGATATCGATGTTCTCCATTTTAAGGAGTGCCTCGAGTGAGAGCATTTTGAAATTTAGACTTCTAGCATTGAGTAGCATTACCCTCAGTTTTTGCTTGCTTGTTCCTGTTATGGTGGTGAATTTGTTACTTGAACCCTGCCTAAAAAAGGCAGTATAGGGGCAGCAAGAGCCTTAGCCAGTATCTGGAATCCCAGGGGTGACAGGTGCAGGCCATCTGTGGCAAAGCATCATGGTCTGCTGACCATGTCATCCCAAGCAGACAGATATTGGATCCCCTTTGAATGACACCAGGAGCTTAGCCAATTGTTGAAGTCAATCATTTTGTCCTTGTACTGCGGTATCATTCTGGGCGATGGCAGAATGCTACTCAGGGCTAGGGTCATACCTGCCTGGGCTACAAGATCGGAGAGCTCTTCCATGTCTCTTTTCATGTAGTCCAGGGAGGTACATCTCAGGTCATTCACAACAACATGGACAATGACAGAGTCATATTTGTACTTGTTGTGGAGTGACCTGAGTGCGTGGGTTATGTGGCGGATCCTGGCACCCGACAGGCAGCTGACAGTAACCTTCTCCTTGTTTAGCCTGGTGAGTGGGACATCAGTGTGCCTGACTATAGAGTCACCTATGATTAGTGTGTTGGGTATGTTGTTTTGCCTTATTGGCTGTGTTTGAGTGGCACACTGAGTCTGTGGGCTATGTGTCATTTGGGTTGTGTTGGGGGATGGAGGTTGCTTGTGTTTCTGCTTTGGAGGTCTCTGTTGCTTAGGCGGATTATTACTGAGAGCCTCCGCGAATGTTTTTGAGTTTCTATGTGTGGATTTTGGTGGTGTAAACGTAGTGAGACTATGTGATGAGTGTGGTGTGGTGCAAATGTTTACCATCTCCTCATGACTGTCAGGTTCAGTCTTGGTTGGAGAGAGCTTTACCTCCAGTTTGGCTAGATAAGTGCATCTCTCACAGGTTGTAGTGTTGGGTGGTAGGAGGAGAGGGTTGTCTGTGTACATGAGACAATTTCTACATTGCCTCAAGATGCCCAGATTCATCAGATAGACAGGGGAGAACACTGGGAGCTGACCTTTAGACATGCCTGAATAAAAAACTATTTTCCTCTAGATAAGTGAGGAAAGTGAGTACAAGAGCTGTTTTTCTCAACGCCAGTGAGAAAAGTAAGTACAAAAACTGTTTTCCTCTAGGTAATGAGGAAGATTGAGTGCTATAGTAATTAGTAGCTTATTTAGTGCTTACAAGTTCTGAACAAGTGCTGAGCATGAATAAGCAAATTTAAGTGCTAAAACTAAGAATCTGTATCTGCACTAGACGAGTTACAGGACAGAAACAAGTGCAAATGCAGGCTTTCAAATCAGAAAGTTGAGAGAGATGGAAGATTGCCCAAACGACCAATAACTACAAATTCTGGGCCAGAACCACTCCTTATGTGGTAGACAGTTTACCTAATGCTTACCACTCCCACTGATAAGCTAGAAGGCTTCCCTCCAACACAGAAAGGCTTGGGGGGCTCAGAAGCTTACAAACAGTCCTGGATACAGCAAATCTGTATCTGGAACACTTGTTACAGGAAAGGTGGGAAACAGGCTTACAGTTTTTTTTTTTTACAGAAAAGTAGCAAAAACAGTAGTAAAAACAATTCACATGCAATGCAAGCTAGCACACTTGAGTATGTAGCAATATTAGACCACACACAGTTTGAAAAATGCAATTAAATTAAAAAGGACTAAAAGCAAGTGCAGAAAGGGTTTATTAGGTAGAATGCTGTAAAGAGATGGGACTGGGGGAGTGTCCTAGATCAAATCTACTGTGGGGCGGGCACTGCAAAAGCCACCAAATTTAAACTACAAATCAAAAACAGGGAGGGGGTGGGAAAGACAGTTTCAGCAGAGATCTGAGCAACCACTAATATAGTACAAACTATAAAGCCAAAAAAATATACTCAGCTCTGCATATTTGCAGATCTGTCTCTCAGAACAGTGAGACAACAGATATCTAAGCAACAATTAAACTCATGGAAAATGATATGGGTTGTAGTGGGACTTGAACCAGAAATGCCTGTTCGTTAGACGGATGCTCTAACCACTACACTACTGCTGTGTTGCTTCATTTGCATATATATTCCTTGTTATCCTCTTCAGCCTTTTCAGCTTCTTTAACTGTAGCTAAGCAATGGGCAAACCTGCCCACCTATGCTTAGCTGTACTCAGGGTTTAAAAAAAAATAAATACAAGGGTTTCTTTGTTTTATTTCCATTTACTGTTGCTGTTGAACACATGGGGACTTTGGGTGGGGATATGCGGACAGATGTGCAGTCTCGCTCATTTATTTACACTTTCTTCTGTTCTACTTTGCAGGGGCGTGTTTATTCTGAGAGCTCTGCTCTCTGACACACCCCCTGCACTCATCCACGCTCAGTGTAGGACTTGGAGCTCAGGCAGCGCGCCTTCATTAATATGCATGGCACGCTGCCGTCCTCCTCTTAAACTGTGTGCAGTTTAACTAGTTTAGTCCTGCATGGGAGATTAGTAAATCCGGGGGAATATTTTGTTGAATATGTATGTCAAACTTGAGGAATTCGTCAATAGTAATGCCAAGTAGTTTAGCAGAGGGAACCACTTCTGTGGGGGAGTGTATGACTAAGGACTTTGAAAGCATCTTTGTCATAGGAACAAGTCCTTGGGGGGGGGGGTAGTAGAATTTTAGATTTATTAGCACTGAGAGAGAGGTGGTTTTAGCGCATCCAGTGTTCGGTGGTTGAGAAAGCAGTTTGGGTTTTAGTGAGCAATTCAGAGATGTTTGAGGCAGAGCAGAATAAGGTTGAATCATCTGCATATTGAATGATTTTGGCATCAGGAATAGCAGTGTTAAAGTTATTAATGAAGATGTTAAACAGCATGGGCCCAAGGATGGATCCCTGTGGTACACCAGTTGGGTAGGTAAGAAGGAAGAGATGGAGTTATTCCATTTTACTGCTTGAGATCTGTCAGATAGGTAGCTGGAGAACCAGGATAAAGTGTTTGTTGAGAGATGGAGGTTTGAGTGATGATAGAGAAGGTTTTTATGGGAAGCAGTATCAAAAGTTTTAGAGGGATCGAGCAAAACAGTAGAGACCAAGTGTCCTGAGTCTCGGGCTTGAGTGACAGTTTCTAGGAAAGACAGTAGAGCGGTAATAGTGCTATGGCCTGGGCAGAAACCATGTTGGGTAGGTGTAAGAAGATGGTTTTGGGTTAGAAAAGGCATAAGTTGGTGGTGGATGCACTTTTCTAAGATTTTAGAGATCGCTGAGAGCAGAGCAATAGGGTTGAAGTTTGAGATATTGGTGTTTTTGCCTCCTTTGTGAAGAGGAAGAATATAAGCTGAGCGCCAGAGTTTGGGGATGTAAGATTCCTTTACAGATCTGTTAATAATGATGCTGATTGGGAGAGCTATACCATCAGCAGCGCGTTTTAGGAAGGAGGAGGGAATATTGTCAGGAGCGTTGGAGCAAGGTTTAAGTTTAGACAGAACTCATTTTATAAAATTAATGGAGACAGGTTTGAGCTCATACGGGATGTTATTAGGTGAGTTAGATGGAGAAGAGAGAGGGACAGGTGGGTTATTGCTGGGGAAAGTCTTGGTCAGGTCAGATATAGTTTCTATGAAGAATTTGTTAAATTCAGAGCTTAGTTCAAGGTTGGATTTACTAGGGTCAGGACAGGGGTTATTCTTGGAACCAGGATTAAGAAGTGAGTTTACTGATTTCCAGAATTGCTTGAGGTTTTTGTTGTAATTAGACTGGAGCTTGATATAGTAGGATTTTTTGTCCTTGGTGATTAGCTGTTTTGCTAAATTACGGAGTTGTTTGTATTGGAGCAACTCAATCAATGAACTGTAAACATTCTTTTTACCATTCAGTTTCTGTGCTCTACTGCTACAAAACATATCTGTATTATTAATAAAAAAGCACTCTTTTGTTAATTGATGGAAGCTGGGTACTCATTATTATATATTCTGTATACATTACAGTCACACTATTTTGTAGTAATGTACTATTTTTTAAGTCTGTTATATATGTAAAAGATGATCCTTCTCTATATTTTTATATAATGTGTATTTCTAAATGTTTATTAAGCTGGAGCTTTTCTTCATGGGCCTCTGCTGAAAAAGGACAGATTGTCCACTCAGACTTTCCTGGTAAACAAATGTAAAACAAATAAATAAATAAATAGAATCACCAAGAGAATTTAGATTTTTTTAATCTGTAACACTCAGTATTACTCAACAAAGTACATCTAAGTATCATCTTGTGAGTTTCTATCTGAGAAGTAAGAAAAATATTAACCCATCTCTCAAATGTACCTTATTATGAGGAACATTCCTGTTTTTGACTATTAAAAAGTCCACCTTCCTCACAATTCCACATTGAAAGGGTCTGTTACACATTCTGCATTAAGAATTAAGTGATACCCATTGTAAATAATGCTGAATCATAATAACTCATCAAAAGAATGTTCTAGTAAGTATAAAATAACATGTTATCCATTCACTGAGCTTACTAGTTAAAGTTGTTAGTAATCTGTTAGGACATGTTCCACATTTACACATTTGTTCCACGTTATGAGAGGTAAGGTTTCACATTTTGGAGATGGAAATTGAGAGCTGTGAGTCTTAGTGACTGAGCTCAATTTTCTCACCATGCCAGTGTGACTGAAGTGTATATTCCAATATACAAAATGAAATGCTGGGCTACCTTTAATTCTGTAGCAGTCCTTAAAATGTTTCCCAACTCAGCCTACTTGGATCTACTTGAGTCAATCAAGATACAACCAAACACCCTGGTTTTGGGTGACTTTAATTATATAGGTTCATAGGTAGGTACTAGGCTATCTGCCTGAAGGCATTTATAAGCCTAGCCAGAATGTGTTGGCTTTTGCCGCCCCCTTAGATTAGTTCCCTGTGCCTCTGTCCAGCAGAGCCACTGAAGTGATCCCCAGGGTAAACTTTCTGTTTCCCATCCACTCGTCAAGGTTTCTCTTGAAGAGTGTTAGTGAGGAGCTCTACCTAATATAGATTGGAATCTTGTTCCAAAGCATGGGAAGTCTCTGGGACAGGAATCTATCCCTCCAGCACATCCTATTTATTGTTGTGGTGAGGTTTAGATCCCTAGAGCTCGAGGGGATATGGTTTTCTTTAGATGGAGCATATCCATCAATTCTGGATTGGACATGGTCTTGTATGTCAGGCAAAGATCACCACTGAGTAGGCGGTATGCAACTGAGTACAGCTGGAGTTTCTTCAATCGAGCTGCGACTTGGCAAATTATAAGTGTTCTAACATACTTGCCCAAAGGTTCCTGGACATTGTTAACTCCAATGCCCTGAACCAGCTGGTTGACATACCTCACAAGGGGCGAAAACATCCTGGACCTGGTGCTCACCAACATGGGGGACCGCTGCACCACCCCCAGTGTGTGGCCATCCCTGGTAAGATCTGACCACAAATCAGTCTTGCTATTAGTAACTATAACACAAGACCCACCTTAGCAACAACAAGACTAAAAAACTTCTCCAAGGCCAATCACAACCTCTTAAATCATGACATAAATAGCTTCATAGCCCCTCCCCCACTGATGGAATAGACACCTATGCTGAGTTATACACCAATGTTTTATGCAAGCACCTGTACAATTGTATTGACTCTGCCATACCTGATAGAACCAAAGCAAGATGTTCAAGGAAAAACAAACCTGTCTGATGGACAACTGCCATTAATAGGCTATACAATAGGAGAAAGAAATTGCTAAGAGTAGGAAGGAAGGAATGATCTCAGAACTGGAAACACTCCCTCCTTAACTTAAGCAAATAAGACTCCAAGTGAAGTCCTCCAGAGTTAACTATGAATCCAAATGACCTTCCCTAACTAAGAATAACCACAAGGCGCTCTTTAGTTACATCCATAACCTCAAAGGTAAGGACTAGACTTGCACTGAACTCATAGTCAATGGTCCTACATATATATAACCTGTGGATATAGCAAACCTGCTGGCTGACAGGTTAATTGAAAACTTCACTACCTTGTCCCTGCCACATATACCCCAAAACATCCCTAACACATGTTCCCCATGTAGTATCTCCAAGACGCAGGTCTTAAATGCCTTCTCCGAGGCCAAAGCCACAGCTCTATGGAACCAGATAACATCCCAGGCTGTGTTCTACATGGGTTAAAACTGGAATTAGCATCACCATTGGGCACGCTTTTCAATCACAGCCTAAGCACTAGCTTTGTCCCAGCAGAAAGTAAAACGGCTACCATCATCCCTTTGCACAAAGGGGGTGCATCCATGGTCCCTGGGAACTACAGACCCCTTAGCCTGACCAGCCTTATCTACAAGTCCATGGAATGAATTATCATGGACCTTATTAACAAAGATATAGGAAATCTCCAAACACTCGACCCCACCCAGTTTAGCTTTGTCAAGGGGAGATCATGACTATTAAACTTGGTGGACTTCTTCAAGACAGACACCAAAGCCCTAGATGAGGGCAAATCTGTGCATATGGCCTACCTAGACTTAGCCAAGGCCTTTGACACAATCCCCCACTCAGATATAATTGATAAACTCATCCATCTGGCTATCAACCCATATAGTGTCAATTGGGTTGCAAACTGGCTCACTAATAGAACTCATACAGTTAAATAGGGGACTCCACCTCCTCCAACAGACCCTTAACCAGTGGTGTTCCACAGGGAACAGTTCTGGGAACCATACTCTGAAGTACAGGCTAAAACTAAAGGACTTTGGCTGACAACGTTTGCTGATGACTGCAAATTGGCGTCAATCATTGAAACCCCTAACGATGTCAACATCCTGCAAGAAGGTCTAACGCAGACTAATGACTGGTGCCAAAGTCATGCTCTTAGACTTAATGCAAAAAAATGCATTATCATCCCCTTCAGCAAGGGTGATGCTCCTGCAAACTAACACATCAATAGCAATAGCCTAAGCACACAGTCAGTGGTGAGAGATCTGGGCACACAGGTTGACAGAAACCTTACCTTCGATCACCATGTCTCCACAGTGGTAAGAAGGGCATTTTATATTGCATTGCCTCCAGAAAAAAGAGGTTATAACCCCCCTGTACTCCTCCCTCAACAGGCCAATAATGGAGTACAATGCCTCCTTTGGTATGTTCCTTTCCAAAAACCTGCAGCAATTGCATAGACCACAAAGGTTCCTTACAAAGAAAATGCAGGGTCTTCAAGATGTGTCTTATGTGGACAGATTGAAATCATTGTCATTTTGCTCTGTGTCATACAGACTGCTCAAAGGTGACCTGTACCTTGCATACAGAGCAATCACTGACCCATCTTTAATGGAAATGCTGCAGTCACAAGTCAATTGCCACACACCTCACTCACTCAAAGGACCTTAACCTGCTATATGATACCAACAGAACTTGCTGGAGAGACAGATTTGTCTCACAGAGGTTGCCCCACTTTTGGAACAAGCTTCCTATTCATGTTAAAGTTCATCATTGGCCCTATTTAAGTGTAATTTGAATGATTGTATGGGTAACTGTAAATTCAGCCCAGAGGTTCCATCTGTGTCTCTCTCGGACAGGGGCAATAAGTGTTGATTTTAGTGTCTGCTTGAACCAGACACCTTTGGGAACATGGGTTGAACTTGGCTAGGCTTGTAAGGGCCCTGGGGCCATTAGCCTAGTAACCTCCTATGATCCTGTGATCCAAACAACATCTGAATTTTTCTGATGCATGTTTGTAGAATTTTTGTACTCTCTGTAAATGTTTCTCTCCTCCAGCTAGGCAGCCCATAAGTGACAGTGTTAGGTGAAATACTGTTGCATGAATTAAAAATACTGTTGAGTTAGAAACAACTATTATGTGCACTTAATTCTACCATCTCTGTAATCATGAAATTAGAAGCTATTGTGTGACTTAAGAATTGATCACTCAAATAATCTTGTGAGTTCAGCAGCAATTATTAACCCTCTATCTTCAGGTACTTTTTTATTTCTTTTCTACTTTTAAATACTAGGTGGTTGTTTAAAAAAAGTGCTAATGTCACCATACATACCAATGTAAGGTAGGCTTTGTACATTTCCTGAGGTCAGACAAACGGGTCTATATCATATGAGCGAATCACACAAATTGCGAACGCTCATAATATTGAACGTACCAGACCTCGAACTTCCTATTGTGGGGGGCTATGCCCCCCACACCCTGCGCTAAATATATATTCCAACTCCGAGATCGCACTACAGTGAGGAAAGGGGAAATAGCCCATTCTTCGCTGTACTGCGATCCCAGAAAAAGCACTTTGAGGTCTGGTACATTCGATATTATGAGCGTTTGCAATTTTTGTGATTCGCTCATATGATATAGACCCCAGACAAACAGATAAGGTCTCAGTTTTCTTGCACTTAGCATATGCTATTCTGCCCCTGTAAATCAGTGCACTCATACAAATGTGTATTTATCTCTTTCAACCCGCTTTTGATTATTTTCTACATGAAGTAAAGGCGTCGTGTCAGCTGGCACCATCTCTCTTGATTCAGTGCCACTTTCCAACCATCATCAACAGTCATGCCTCACTGTCACAGGTCTTCCCTCACACAATCCAGCCATCTCCTTCTTAACCTGGTCAGTTTTTTCTATCTCCCACTTTTTTCTGCACTGCTCCTCCTTTCTTTTCATGTATTCCCAGACTTTTGCATTTCAACACCAGCTTTTCTTATGTACTTTACATGTCTGACACTTATCTGTTCTATACTCTTCACACTCGCTGTATTGAGACACTGACAGTCTTCTTCAATTCCAGCTATTTTTCTTCCTCCTGAGATGATAGAGCCTTGAGTATCTTCTTGAACTCTTGTGCTTTTTCTCCAGTCAACTTCCATGTCATCAGCCTAGTCTCCATTGGCTTTAGAGCTTTCTCTGACCAGTACTTGTACCTGATTGTGGTAACTAGTGGTTTATGCTTTTGGACGATTTTTGAACTGGGAATGAATTTACAATCTTTAATTCTACCCCAGTGCCCTTTTCTTACTAGTCGGAAGTCTACCTGAGTTGCATGATGACCACTCTTGTATGTGATTTTGTGGCTGTTTCTCTTGTTGATGCATATGTTGACCACCATCAAGCCATTTGCCAGACAGTAGCTTGAACAGCATCTCCTTCTTTATTCCTTTTGTCCCACTCATGTGGATCCAGGCAGTCTTCATATCTTGTTCTGTTTGTCCTGATATGTGCATTCAAGTCTAGTAGGTCCTACAACTGCTGTCTGAATGAGCTCTTTCTTCACTCTCACAACCATGCTATGAGGCATATGGCGAAATTAGGAACAGTGCCCTATCCTTACATTGGAGTCTGATTGTCATGAGCCTGTCATGGATTCTGATGGCATCCCTCACTGTCTTCAGAAGAGTCTCCCTCACTGCAATTGCCATACCAGTTGTAGTTTGTCTTCCTCCTGAGTAGAAGACTCTGAATCCCAAGCCAAGTAGATTTGCTGCACTGCCCTTCCATCTTGTCTCCTGGGCATATAGGATGTCCAACCTTCAATTTGCCATCATGTCATCCACTTCCAAGCTACATCATGTCACTGAACCAACAATTGGACCAACAATCTTTACTTCATGTCTGGCAAGCTGATTGGTTTTACATTCAGATTTCACTCACCAGAACTATCCCAGGTAATCCAAGTTGGGTAACTGGACATTGGCGGCCAGTAGCTGATTGACCCAGGGATGCTAAGCTTTATGGTAAGCACACACTAGTCAGTTGTAGCACATACATCCTGCCATGAAAGGAGATATTGCCAGCCTGCTATCTGGAATTGTGTAAATAATTATATGTCATTTGTGAATATCAACATGATTTATATAGAAGTGTCACAAAGAGAGATACTGTCAGCACAGCTGTCTGGAATTTATAAGTGGTTACGTGTCATTTGTGAATGCCAACATGCTTCATGTAAGATGCTTGTGTTACAACCTTATTAGAACTGTATGTTATATGTATATCAAACTAGGTTTGTACAGACGTGTGTTGAAAAGGGTTTAAAAAGTACTGAGGTTAAAGATATATCCACAGTGTACCTTACTGGAAAAGAACAGAAATGTATATACAATATTGTAACAATTTAAATGTATAGATTTTAACAAGGGAAACTGGAACACAAGAGGTTAACTTGCAAAACTTCAGAAAAATAGTTGAAATTAAATTACATTATGGCTGGGCCATAAAAAGATGTTCCCCTGGATTCACAAAGCTCAGTTCAAGGATAAGGCTATTCTTGCACAGAGTGATTCATGTCCATTTAGGATAGCAGTGCACCTTGCATATGCATGAAGGCATGCTACTATCTAAACTAAACAGACATGAACCAGGAATGAGCACAGGGGCATGTGCCAGCAGTCCAAGCACTTGAAACAGACCCTCATCACTCTGAAAGTGCCGTACGGCACTTTCCGACATGGATGAATATCAAACTATATAATATTAGAGCCTGGCTCTAATATTATATAGTAAACAACTGTCCGCAGACACTGAAATGTAAATAGCTAGCATTTCAGTGTCCGTGGACACTGAAAAAAAATGACCACAAACACCTATAGAAGGCAGGAGACTTCAAGTGCACACCCCCAAATGTATGCATGCTTGTCCTACATGCATAGAAGCGGAAAGGAATAAAAAATAAAGAAATGTAATAATATTTTTTTTATGAAATAAATCCGAAGTTTAAGCACTGCGCAGCTTGTTTGCGTGGTGCGCCGCTATGCTTAGCCTGGCTGAAATCCAGAAAATGATATACAAGTGCTACTGTGATAGAAAACATCATCAAGCTGCTGTAGCTTAGTGGTACTGCCAGGGTATAGGATGTAGAACATGTTTGGTTTGAATCCCCCCTCTGGCAAATTATTTAATAAACTTTTAAAGAATATGAATGATAGATGTCAATCATATGGCTCACGTATAGCACAGTATGGGTGGTAATATGTAAAATATAAATGTAAAAAACAACTTATAACTTTAATGAAAAAAATAGATTTAAGCAATGTTTTGCTAGTGTAAGCATTGCTTACCTGCATTCAGTTCTGCTTAGCTGGTATAAGCATTGGTATGTGGACTTGCTCGGAGCTAAACATAGTGCAGCATATTAAAAATAGCCACTCTTGAAAAAGTGCAGGAAAACAGCCCTATTTAAACCACACAGGTAGGAATACAGCCATAACCATTTGGGATTGCACACAGCAGGACCAAAATGGCTGGTGCCGGACAAGGTGTGCGCTTCTGAGCACAACATTGGGGCATCCAGGAGTCCAGAATCATGGTTTGACTCCTAGTTAAAAAGCATGATGGCAGGCTGCTGTAGGGCCAGTACCAGGGCTTGCACTACAAAGCAGAGGCCTGGAACTAGCTTGCACATGATATCACCAGGGCCACTTGGCATACCCCGGACTGGTGAGCAGGTACGTCATCACCATAATGACCTGAGGAGGGGTGTACTCTTGGACTAGTGGATCCAAGAAACCTGAGTGCAGGATGTCCCACCTGTCTGTAAGTATGCAGTTTTATGTATCTCTAAGTACAGAAAAAGTTCAACTTGTGACTGCGCAGGTGTGATTAATGTTTGATGTCTCCCCATACACCTGCTGCAGAGAGGTCCCAGAATGTGCAGGCTCATGCACAGCGATTGGCCCGGCTGCATCGGCAGTATGGTGAGTACAGAATACTCCCTACTATTAGCAGTAAGAAATCAAAACTATAGTAATGGTAGTACTGCTTGTATATATAATTGTGCTGTAAAAGTCAGAAATAAATGCCTGTATCAGGCTGCCAGTGTTACAATGGAGTATTCCCAGCTGCTGTGTAATACATATATCAGTAGCAAACAAGGTACAATATGCAGGAGAGGAATATTAGAATATGTATGAGGGTGTATGAGTGAACCTGCCAAGAAAGTGCCATGTCAGGGCTACTGTAACAGAAATGAAAAACAGTCCCCTGTGCTGGTCCTGCAGGAATATTAATTGTGGAGTTCTGAGTCATACACAGATATGTATGTCAAAACTAATAAAGGTGATCCCAAACACTGGTGTGTGTCATCCCACTTGTACCTGATAAATAGAAATGTATAGGTCCTGCAGAATACATTAACTGAGGTGAAGTGATTTAGCACTGCTTGTCTGCATACTTTAGAATGGGCATGTCAAATAACTGGAAAAAAGCAATAGTACATATTCCCATCAGAATGTGTTTTACTTGTTTGTCTGCCAGCATTGTCCTGTGTTATCCTTTCAATTTCAGCACTATGCAGCTGTGAATGTACTGAGAAATGCATAAGGCTAACAAATGCAGACCTAAAACCTACACTGTGCACTCAGGAATCTAACTTGCAGTATGTAGTTGTAAAACAGTCAAATGTGCAATCCAGCTAATGTGCACATGTTTCACAAACAGTGACACCAGTATCTGTTGTGTATGCATAAAATGTACTGAAAATGGGAAACAATGCAACATGTGATAATAAAAGTACTGTGCACAAAAATATGTGCTAGACAGAAATGACACAAGGGAAACCACAACACTTCCCCAGTAGCTCAGTCTAATAAGGACTAGGCTTGTAGTTCCATTTTGCACACACAACACAGTTCGAATCCAGGGACCACCACTAACATCTCAGTCTGGTTATACAGTTTTAAACTACAATCTGAGCAGAAAAAATAATGTTCTGCAACATATGCATTTTCCATACAGGGCACACAGGTAAAGCAATCTGAATAGAAATACTAGTATGATGTGTATAACTATGGAAGGTGTACGATTGCTATGTTGATCAGCCCCAGTCCTACAAATAGATGCAAGCTAGATATCCACACTCTGCAGTCTGGCCCAGACAAGCCCCTCAAGTGTCACGCTGTCACGGACAGTTTCCCCAGTTGACAAGAAACCTTCACACAGAGAAGGTCCCAGTAGATGTATATGAAAGACACAACACACACTCCAAGCCCTGCAACTAATATGTGAATCTGAAATATGTGTAGAAACAGCAATGTAATGTGCACACAGTTCATCTGGACAGGTCCGCAGGTAAAGAAATTGGTATAGAAACAGGTCTGATGTGTATAACTAAAATAAGGGTACAATTGCTCTGTTGATATCTACAGCTTTTGGCATGCTGTAGCAGCCCCATGGCCCAGGTAGGATATAAGTGTGGTCAGAATGTAGAATAGTGAATAGTAGTGTACTGACAAATATACTTGATAGTAGTTGTCAATTGAATCTGTTCCCTTCCCCCACCACTCAACTGATCCAACCATCACACTGAAACCAACATGGGTATGTTCCTAAACAAACCTCTACTGTTGGGACTGTTGTTCCATTTGGTTTATCATTGTTTAAACTGTGTGCATACTAATATCCCCTGTTGAATAATCATCATATTGCCTGCCTGACATACCGCTAACTGGCATGCGGTTGCAACCCTGAATGCCATTCCATATATGCATGGGTTCTGTTTGCTATGGCACTGTTATAATTGCATGCTATTTTTACTAATGCAATGTGTTGTGCATGACTAACCAATATTCATTGTTAATTTCCACACCATAGCATATATGGAAAGACAGATCCCAGCGGATCCACCTCTCCCACCCCATCTGGCCGAGGCACTGGATTCCAGCACATCTGGGACCCAACCAAGACCTTCCTCATCTGCTGGCCCTGCACCACCCTCGGGTGGAACCACTGCAGGGGATGGGGCTCACCCCCCCCCCTGCAAATGGGTGCGGTGAGGACGTTTACACCTGGGATGAGGTTTCTAGTACAGTGCACAGTGTTCTCCAGATGGAGCTGGATTACCACCTGCACTAGGTGGAGGACAGGCTGTCGCAGCTAGAGGGCCCCTCCAGCTCAGTCCCCAGCACAGCCACCTTTAGGGCTGTGAAGGCGTAGTGGTGACTGCTATCAGGTGGGGACATCAGTGCCACTACTACCATCTGGGGGGGGGGTCATAATCCTCAGATTCCCAATCACCCTTCCTGTCAAGGTGTCTACCCTCCCATGTGTCATACACCACCCCTATCTGCTGCATTGTCTGTCTTGTCTGTCTGCAAATGCAACCTCTCCTACCAAACCTTCCTCACCACACTTACCAATAATCCTTCCTTAACATCCCACACTCACCTTAAAAAAAGGGCATCTGTCCCACAAAAAAAAAAAATCACGTCCCATATATATCTCTGCATTTCACCCAGAGACATGTACCCAGCACACAATCTAACCCTACCAATCATCTGTATTGTATGATGCCCGCACACCTCCTTTTAGGGTGCGAGGCTCCAAATTCTAAATTACCCACATTGAAAGCAGCTATTGCTGCCAAAGAAATGCAGCTATGGTCCTTTCCTACACTGTCCTGCACATCCCTACTTGTTTCTCCTCTTGTTTGTCCCCCTGCTTGTCCCAATTTCACCACTTTCCTATCTCCCTTTTTTCTTTTCTTCATTTGAAATTAGCATGGGTTTAAGCATCCATAAGCGGGCGTAAGCTCAAATAAGCATTGCTTAGCTCTGCGCAAACCCACTCACAACTGCTTTAAAGTGCCTTAATGACTCTGTCTCCAACAGCCCCTGTTCTGCCAGTTAACAAAATAAGCAGCCCTTGCAAGTCTCAAACCCAGGACCCTGCCCCCTCCATCCAAAGTGATTTACCACTAATCCATTTCAGATATAAATAAGTCTGATGTTTTTTCAAACATATCATCCAGCACAGTCATTCAGCAGCAGGGGAAATGTAATTATATATGTAGATATATGTGTGTGTGTGTGTGTGTATATATATATATATATATATATATATATATATATATATATATATATATATATATATATATATATATATATACAGAGAGAGAGAGAGAGAGAGAGAGAAAAGAACAGAACAAATAACTATATGACCAAAGGCACCATTAATGGGGTTGAGGGGAGCCAAATTAAGTACCTCTTGTAATTATTGATATCATCCCCTCCTCCACAGCTGAACAGATCTGCCTTGCAACACAATACCAACACTTGCAAGTCTCATACCCAGGACCCTACACAACATAGCTACAATAAGTTAACAGTAATCCATCTCAGCTGTATGATGTCAGGATGATATCAATAACATATCATGCAGAACAGTCTGTGTACCATAGAGAATGTACAATGTGGAAGCAGTAAACATTCCAATGATACATACACACACACACACACACACACACACACACACACACACACACACACACACACACACACACGTATATATATATATATATATATATATATATATATATATATATATATATATACACACACACATACACATATACATATATTACTACGTATAGATATGTATAGGAAGATACATATTTAGAGGGTGCACAGCGTATTGAACAGTCAGTATTCCTAGAGTTGCCACCTTTTAAAATGGACAGTGTTTGATTCTCTCATACAAAAGACAATTATTGCATGAAACATATACCCACAGAGAAGTCAAAGGATCTGACACCACACACGGGTTTGCATACATAAGAAATGTTTATTTGTGTATTATTTCAGTTGTATATGCCATTTCATATAGCAGTTAGGGGGTTGAAATACATAGTAACTGAGTAATGCAAATCTCAAGCAAAACATATGATACAGTAATCTGAAAGCATAACATATGTTGCTGTCCAGGCCAAGGCCTTCAAGTAGTACAACAGTAAAGAAACCCTGGCCTGGAAGATAAGAATCAATCAACAGTAAGTAATGCAGATGTAGTTCAGCAGCCTCCAGTTACACTCTGTACTCAACCCCAAGGGGGAAAAGAATTAAGTTGTCACAATGAAAAGGTATTTGTTACATAACAATGCTTAACTTAAAACATCACTATGACACTGACAAACAGAACTGTCTGTAAGACAGTAAGCACTAGCCCACCACTGTTCCCATGGTGAAATGTATGAAAATGTACAGCTATATCCCTTCAGGTGTCTTACTACTGATATCCCTCACATGTTGTAGCAGCCTAGGTTATAAATGGTGCATACCCCTCCCTCATAGAATGACTTACAAGTGCATATAACAGTGTTACATACACTGACCTCTGGACTGTACAAGGTCACACATGTTCTGCCCAGCTGTAGCCCACATATATATGGACCCTACCCAACAATATGTGTGGTGGTCCACAACATCACTGGAATGATGGCAGGAATGCCAGCACTATATAATGATAGGCCATTACCTAACAACCTCTTACTGCATAACATATGGACAAAGCCTGATATATAGGTGGAGGACAGAGGCTGGAACACAGGGCCATATTTGCAATATTGCTGTTATACACTGTGAAAGTTGCTGGTGTTACAGGATTGGTTGCAACATACCCTTATTCAGGAATATGAAGTCAGAAACACAAATGGATGTAGCCATGTATTGATAGCATTCAACAGCAGAATGCCACTGATATATCAGAGACAAGACCTGTGTGGTTAACAGACAAAACATAACAGCCAATCCTCTGGCCACCATGTGGATAGGCCCACAGTTGAGAGCTATGCAGACAGGCTGCATTCCATGCTAAACTAACATGTACACTCAAACCCTGTAAAACTAGCAGTATGCAATGCATATGACACTACTCACACTGTCCGTAGGTCTGAACCTTATACAAATATGTAGTTGGCCTGTGTCTGTAAGTCATGTTGTAAGAGGTATTGCTACCTGCTGAATATAACACTGCTGCCCACACACATGAAGGATGTCTTCCATACAGGAAAGGTAAAGGGATAACGCCCACATGATGTAGTAATTTATATTAGTGGATTGCCATGACAGTGGTAATTGGAAGTACTACACAGCTGGCTGCATGTAATCAGCAAGTGGTGAACAGTGATTGGTGCAGATGCCATCACCTGATCATGTGCATAACCTACAAAATCCATGCTGCAATCTAGTCAAAGCAGCTCAATCCCTGTAGTGGAGAGAGAGACAGACAGACAGACAGACAAACAAACAAAACAAACAAATAAACAAACAGGAAAATAAAAAAATATATATATCTAAACCAACTAAAACTACAAACCAACCCTATATAACACAAGGGTCACATAAAAGTGTACTCAGAAGAGAGGACAATATTACAACAGGTATGTGAAACATATACGCATGTAATTGAATGTAGTACTTGGTCTATAATAATGGGATAGATGATGTGGAAAGATTTATATGTGCCATCAGGAGTTGTTGTTGTAATGATGTCCTGCTGAACAACTGCTATGGACATGGTGTCTGGCCCTGTGGGCAGTGGGCCATACCTGTCAACTGTGCAGATCAGCACTGAATGACAAGATGTAAGCCATTATAGCATGTGTTCTGTATTGCAAGACATGTATATTAGTGTGGCAAATAACTGGTGGTGGAAGTAATGCCGTTATGATAGACACATGAGTTTCAGACCCCACCACTTGCAGGACAGTCATGTTAATATGAAATGTAGCATGCACAAACGCCATAGGTGTGTAATAGGCTTACCTGCAATCTGTCCCTATATATACCCCCCTAATGTTAAGCTGTGTCCACATGTGACACCTATCTGTTTTGCAGCAAGGCAGAACAGTGCAGCTGTGGAGGAAGGAGAGTTAGAGAGTGTGGACCTGATGTTTGAATGCACCCCATAAATATATATATATATATATATATATATATATATATATATATATATATATATATATATATATATATGTATATGTATATCTATATATATATATATATATATATATATATATATATATATCATAATATATCATATATGTTTTGACATGCATGGGTGTTTTGTTCCAGTACTACAATCTGCAATCTACTCTTACTTGTAAAAGCAGTATCAACAGTAGTAATGTAATGACACACTACATGCCAGTGTGACTGCATATAACCTGGGATACTAACCATGTATGTAACATATTCAAATGAAAAAGCATGTTATACAAGCCATATATACTCAGGTGTCCCAGACAGTATACTCACACCCCTTGCTACTGTAGTGACAGCACATAGACGTATGTTATATACATGGAATTAAATACACTTATTAAAAATGTCATTACTCTGCTATTTTATCAGACTGGAATGTGATCAGGCTGCTCATACCTGCCTTAACCACTCTGTACCCAACAGCCCTTGCTCTGTCCTTTTGACTTTTTTCTAAGTCTGACAATTTGCCAAAAAAAAGCCAAACACTAACTTTCTATGAAATTAAAATATTTTGAAACTTTGCCCCCTGGCCCACATTACTAATGTGTGCTTACTCTAACCATAACCCTAATCTTAACTCTTACCCTAACCATAATGCAAAGTATAATCTAATCCCTAATCCAACACTAAACAAGATACACAATCACCTTACACTAACCCTTACCCTAAGCTTAGTACTATCTACAGACACTCTGAATCCAAAAACATTTTGCACATCCAAGCTATTTCAGCATTCACACATGTGCAATTCTGCCTTCTGTTAGTTATTGTTCAGCATTTTCACTCTCAACAGCTTGGGATCGGTCTATTGACAGGCACCTTATATCCATATGGGTCTTTACTGACTGTTTGAAATGTTAAAATACTGAATCACAAATTGCTAATCACTGCATATCAAACAATCAAAATCTCAAAAATCTAAATCTGTGAAAATCAAGATAGCAAAAGAAAATCTGTTTCCTTTTGTGATCCATTAACAATTCTCTACCACAATTTACAGATATAATTCATCTGAATAGTGGTAGTCAGGGTTAGGATTAACATGCATTAGTAAGATTGGCAGGGGGCACCACCTAACTACCTTATCCCTAACCCTACACCTTACCTTAGAAAAACCTTTCTGTCAGTACACTAGACAGAAGGACACTCACCAAGTATATTAACACACACACACACACACACACACACACACACACGCACACACACACACACGCACACACACACATCCCACATGTATCGCTTTACCTTGCCCTTTAACCCTAATCCACAAACACTCACACACACACACACACACACACACACACACACACACACACACACACACACACACACACACACACACACACACACTGCACGTAGCCCTTTACCTTGCCTTTACTCTAACCCTAACCCACAAACATTCGTGCAGACACGCACCTTACTCTAACCCTAATCCACAAACACTCACCTTAACCCACAAACACTCACGCAGACACACACATACACACACACAAACACACACATCTCCTAACTCAAATCACCTTTACAAATTCATGCTCCTGCTTTTAACATTCTCAGTTGTTGTTGTTGTTTGTCTTTCGGCTTTTCCCGGTTAGGGGTCACCACAGCAGAAATCCGGTCCGCTAATGATTAGCAGTAGATTTTCACAAATGCCGAGGTGCCAGCTCGACGTTCAACCTTCAATGAAGGCATGCCCATTTACACATGTCTTTCGAATGCCCACCCAACCGCTGGGAGGACATGCAGACTCCACACAGAAGGCACTCCCCGCACTCCAGCTGAGAATTGAATGGGAGAACCTCTTGCTGTGAGGCAACAATGCAGAGCTGCACCACCACGGATGTGCTTTTAACATTCTCAGTACTCAACCAAATACATTTTCAAACATATATGTATTTGAATATTTAACTTGTAAAGCCACACTCCATTCTTTCTATGTAATATATATTCTCCAAAAGCATGGTAACACACATCTATCTGTATGTCTATCTATTTAATCTATCTATCTGTCTATCTATTTAGCTATTTTGCTAGCCAACCGAGTGACTTGGTGACTTTGTAGTTTTCTTGCTGCTGGTATCTTGCCTCCTTACATATTTTGTAATCTTCCATCACATTTTATATCTCCAACAGCATTCTTTTGCATTGACTCAAGCCTACTACATATTTTCACATTTGATCAGTCCTCCAGCACTATAAAGTGCCATTTCATGTTTTCTTCTACTTTATATATCAGTCTTGGGAATAGATTTGTACTGCCTCCATACAGACATACATTTTACAATATTCCCTCTGCAGCTTTGTTTTTTATAGACATTTCAGAGGGATTTATCTCATTGCTGACTTCTGCAGTTCCTCTTCTGTAAACTAATTTTCATTATTGTGGACTAAACTTAGTATAGATTAATTTTTGTTTTTTCTTGCTGAGCTATTTGTCAGCATAGACTTTAATCACTGGATCTACTACAAATCAAACTAATTATTAAAGCTGAATTGTGTGGAACATTACTGAAATCTAAGCAGGGCTACACCATTACTCCCTGCCCTAAGATACACATGTGTTTGCCAACTCAGAGAAATATATTGCATTGTGTCATGTTATTCCATACTGTGACAGATCCTTTGCCCGGGCAGCCTCCAAATATTTAAAAACTCAATTCTTTGGCATGTTTATTTGACTCTGCTGTCTCACATTTGTGTTTTCTCTCTGATGCATATTCTATTAGACATCCTTCTCTGGATCTGACTCAGGGTTCAGTGGCTTCTGTGATGTTTGATTGACATTTCTACAGTCCTTTTTTAACCAGATGTACTCCATTAGTGAATACTGCAATAAAAGCATGACAGTGTCTGTTTTGACAGGTGTTAGTCCTAGTAAACACAATAGTACCCTGTTTCTTCATCATCGATAGTAGTATCTATACAATTACATTTATTGGCATTTCAGTTTTCCTTCTTCATCCGACTCAGCTTCCTCACCTTGAGTTGGTCATTATAGAGTATTATGACTGAGTGTCTGATCATAACCAATTTATTATGTGTTTGAGACTTGGGTGTCAAAGAAATTCACCTTGAGAGTGTAGCTTGAGAGGAGAATCTTGACATCCATTATGAAAATGCATAAAGCTGGTTACGATTGATGACCCATTCATAATTCTTTGTAGCACATGGAACTTTATCCCAGTTGCAGAAAAAAGAAAATGTAGGAAAGTGAAGTGTTCTACAGGCCTCTGAAAACTGGTAAAGCACATAGCACTCTCAGACAGATAGCAGGCAGAAATGAAGAGCCTCTTTGTAGAGCTAACAGCTTTAGAAGCCATTATGTACTTCATTCATTTAGAAATGTGGTTGAATAAAGCATTTAATAGATTTTAAAACCTGTTTTTCTTTCCGATGTACTTCTTTGCTGGTCAACACTGCCCACTTTTAGTCCCTAGCACAAGATCTGATCATAACAGCACTTAAGTATCCTTAACAAGCTTTTGTTAGGTACCATAAGCAATGTTAAGATTGATTATCACACTGGGGATGTTCTTAACAAGTTTATATTTCAGAGTGTTATCTCAGCACTTCATACACTACATTGAGGATTATGTTTGGGCCCCTGATCATAACCAGCTTAATATGTTGTCAAGAAATGGATGTCAAGAAATTCACCTCAAAAATGAAGCTTGAGAGGTAAATCTTGGTGTCCATGTCAAGAACACATGAGGCTGATTATGATTGGAGACCTGGTCATAATTTTTGTAGTGTGTGAATCTTCGTCTACTCCATGTACTAACATTTATATAAGAGCACAAAGTGTTTCACTGACTTTCATAGGCTTTGAAAGATGAAAAAGCACTTTGTGCTGTCAGATAGACAACAGACACGAAATGCTCCTCTGAACTAATGTCTTTAAAAGCTGTTAGATGCTTCTTTCTGTCACCCTTTTTGTTTATAACTGTGACAGGACAAAGCATTTAACAGCTTTTAAAGCTCTTTACTTTCTGCTGCTGCTCTTTGCCAGCCACCACAGTCAATTTTTAGTCCCTAATGTGAGACCCAATCTTAACAGTACTTAGGTGTGCTTAAAAAGCTTTTTTTAAGCACTCCTAAGTGCTGGTAAGATTGTGTCTCACAGTAGGAATGTCCTTAACAAGTTTAACAATAAACGTGGCACTCTATGCACTACAAATAGATTGTACACTGTCTATATGTTACTGATCTAAGGGTCTATTAACAACAATTTGCTATAACAGGCAAATAAAGCTGTTTTCCTGTTAAAGTTAGTATCATTGCTGAAGTAACTAAATGTTTCTAGCTTCATCGCTAAGTCCTATATAATGACTTAAATAGCCTCAATTAGCAAACTGCTTTTGCACACATTTGGCTAGTTTCAACTTGCAGCTTCTGGTCACTATTTCTTTGATAGCTAGACCCTGTAAATCAGTCCAAATTGTTAATTAAATTTATCTAAGATAATAAAGCACTATTTACAAGATCCAAGAGACTAGAGGCATTGAGAAAACATGTGACTAGAAATATTTCTTATCTAAGCACCTTCTGGCTCTAAGTACTACCAAGACTCTTCTAAGTTTCAGTTCTTTATTGAGACAGACAATTAATACAGTAAGCGCTTTTGGGTTACATCTAACCCTTCTTCAGACATATATCCAATTACATTTTCTAGGCATTTAAATAGCAAAAAAGGCACCAAGATACTACATCTCTATAACCTATCTATATCAGCCACTAGATGGCAGCAAACATACATTTCAAAAAACATTTATTCCCTTTCAAAAAACATTATGCAGTTAAAAAAGTTTATAAAAAAGTTTATAAAAACCTTGACATAAATAATATATATATATATATATATATATATATATATATATATATATATATATATATATGTCAGGTTAAAAGCAAAACCACCACTGCGGTGAACTCTCTCAGCCAAAGGTATAATAAAGGATATAGTCCATAAAACTGTGAGAGACTGAGAGTGAAGCAGAGCAATGTAAACGAGATATAGGTATCCAAGTTCCAAAAGCTCTCCAAAGACACTAAAACACTCGATGAAATTTAAAAGTAGATACAAACTTTATTAGACAAGCGCTTTCGCTATAAATAGCTTCCTCAGGTCTGCTTTTGGAACTTGGATACCTATATCTCGTTTACATTGCTCTGCTTCACTCTCAGTCTCTCACAGATATATATATATATTTCATCGGCAAAAACATTCATGTAAAACACATAAATATATATATATATATATATATATATATATATATATATATATATACTATCTAAAAAAATTCCCTTTTCTATATATATATATATAGAGAGAGAGAGAGAGAGAGAGAGAGAGAGAGGCTCTTCATATTTAAAACAATATGAATAATAAATGTACACATACTTAAAACCATCGACATATGTTAACATCTATGTCTATGAATGTATTTCATAGCCCATACCTCAGTGTTTCAGGGGTCTATCCCTCAAAAATGGTTTAATAGAAACCCTGTCATTCAACCCTTTCCCTCTATCTGACTACATCCTAATTATCCATTTGGTTTCTTCTTTCTCCTTATTGTTCTTTATATTCCCCAATCTGTTACTTCTATTGACCAACTCTATCACCATAAACCTAACTTTATGGTTTAGATCATTATCCAATGTATGTTTGGTCAGTGCATTAGTTTCAGCCTCACGATTAATAGCATAAATATGCTCCCTCACTCTCTCTCTTAAAGTCCGATTCATCTTGCCTATATAGAAGCTAGTACATTTCGTACAGATAGCTAGATAGACAAGATCTCTGGACTTGCAGTCAGCATAGTGCCTGAAAGTATACGTCCTACCAGTATCAGGGTGTTCAAAATTGTTGGAGCCCATCATATAGGAACATCGATTGCAGTTTCTACATGGGAAAGTCCCTTGCCTACTAGATGTCACCCTACTCCCTTTATTCTCTTCATAACATAGTAGCCTTTTTAGGGACTTATTATTTAGGTAACTATATCTCAGTTTAGGGCTAACTGTATATGAATTTCATCATTGGTGGTCAAAATAGTCCAATTCCTGTTGATCACCTTGCATATGTTCCTATTATTATTGGAATATGGTATGTTTAACTTAATTTGCATACTAGCGGAATTATCATGTCTAGTTACTTGGGTCAATTCAGTGGTATTGGTATTCCTTTTCCTAAAGTCAGGTCTTCCTTTTTCTTTTCTATCTATCACTGCTGAATCATTTAATACATCACTTTCTTTTCTAGTGTACCCCCTCATAATAAATTCTTCTCTCAAATTATTCAATGTCTGTTCACATTTAGCATCATCACTGGTCAGGTTAGAAATTCTTTGACCTTGATTAATGACTATATTTTGATATATATGTCTAGGATGCATACTTGTACGATGAAGCAAACTATTTTTCCTGCAGCTTTTCCTATATAATGAAGTTGCATAACTATCATTTCCTCTTTCGATAAACACATCCAAAAATTAAATTCCTGATCTAGACCATTTCCCTTCAAACCTCAAAAATCTAGTTGTTTGATTAATATATTCAGTAAATGAACATAGAGCAGTTTCAGTACCTTCCCATAGGAAACAAACATCATCCACAAACCTTTTTTAATATCTAATATTCCTACTATATTCGGTATCCATGATGTGTGTTTTCTCCCATTGGGCCATAACTAGGTTGGCGTATAAGTTCTCACAAGGCGTTCCCATTGCCACACCTTTTGTCGGCAGATAGTTTTTATCATTATATAGAAAAACATTATTTTCCAGAATTAATTCAAGCAATATCATGGGGCGGCCATGGTGGTGCAGCGGTTAGTGTTGTCACCTCACAGCAAGAAGTTCCCTGGTTCGATCCTTGGCTGGGGTACCTTCTGTGTGGAGTCTGCATGTCCTCCCTGTGGTCGCGTGGGTTTCCTCCGGGTGCTCCAGTTTCCTCCCACATCCCAAAGACATGCTGTAGGTGGATTGGACACTCTAAATTGGCCCTAGGTGTGAGTGCATGTGTGTGTGTGTGTGCCTTCTGTGGAAGGTTGGGCGCCGGGCTGGCAACTAGACACTGTAAAACTCCACTGCCAATCATGAGCGGACAGGTGATCCGCTGTGGCGACCCCTAACCGGGAAAAGCCAAAAGAAGAAGAAGAAGAATTCAAGCAATATCATGCATTTCATCATTACATCACTACTAACATTTCTTGTACACAGCAGCTGTCTCAAATATTCCAAGCCTTCCACATTAGGTATCATTGTGAACAATGACATTACATCTAATGTTACAAGCCAAGTGTTAGATAAATCAGCATCGTTATTCACAAATTCAGAGAATGTTGCAAGAAATCCCTGCGTATCTCTAATTATAGTATGTGGAGTTCTAACTATCTCCCCAAGCTGCTGCTCAACGTATATGGAGAGTGGTTCTGTCAACGACCCTCTACTTGAGACTATTGGTCTCATCTTAGGTTTCTGTAGATCCTTATGGATCTTGGGGAAGACCCCTAAAAGTAGGAATAGTTGGTAGTTCAACTAGAAAATACTTATACAAATTAGAATCAATGATGTCACACATTAGCAAGTCATATAAATTACTATGCATATTACCAATGATTTTGTTCAGCTGTATATAATTAATCAATTGATAAGTTTCATTGCCATCCAACATTGCTTGCATTGTCATTTCATAATACTGCTGTCTAAAACAACAGTGGCCCCACCTTTATCCGCAGGTCTAATAACAATTTCATTATTATTACTTAGATTAATAAGTGCTTCACTTTCACCTTCATTTAAATTAAAAAAGGTTTGATTACAATTAAGCATCCGTTTACTAGCCATTTTCAAAAAATCCCTTTCACAGGCTTGCTCAAATGCTTCTAAAAAGGGGTGCACATGTAATATGAATACACTGGATTTCTTAAATAAAACATACTCGGTATCATGGTCATTTTTGTATAACATTTTCAGTGCAATATTTCTAACAAACATTTTAATATCAAGTATAAAATCAATAATATCTGTCCCTTTTGAAGGTATAAAAGACAAACCTCTATTAAGAAGTGACTTTTCAAAAATCCCCAATTCATAGTGAGACAAATTAACAATTAGTTCAAACTCACTTGTCTCTGTATTTTGTTCTGGAGTGCTGTTAAGTCTCCTGATACTTTCCGCTTCCTGTTGGTCCTGCTAGGAGTCCATTTCTTCTGCTCTCGAATCGGTAAAGGAGACTGATGGACAACCGAGTTTAAAGCTGGTTGAACAGCATTCACACTTGCTTGTTTCTTTCTTACATCTCCAGTCAACAATAGACTGGATTCACCCATTGCTTTTTCTTGTTGTCGCTCGCTGTTTAAAACAAAAGCCCCTTCAATATTCTCCACTAAACTGATCCTTTTCACTTTGGATTTGAATAAATTAGTGGAACTTGAAGGCTGCTGCTCTGCACTCACTATTGTCGTTTCACAGCTGATCACTGAAGCCGTTGCCTCTAACTCACTTCCATTACTGCCTCTCTGCATGTTAGAAAGTTGAATGGGGGTGTTGGTCTTTTACTGCCCATTTGATTGGTGAACGGAAGGGGGATGGATTGAACACCCTGCCGCAATTGGTTCCCTCGGCCATCTAAGTTCTCTCGGGTAGGAAAAGATGTTTCCAACATTAAAATCTTTCAGATCACATTCAAGTTTTTTCTTCTTGTCAAGAAGCAATCTACGTTCTAGCATAGCTATATATGAGAGCATGTCTTCATGAAATGCCATATAGTCACTTTCACTCATAAGCGATGACATTTCTGTCTGCTGGATCGTTATTTCATCACTAATACCAGTCTTTATTTGCATATACTGCTCAATAAGAAGCTTCATATAGGAGAAACTGGTATCAATATTAAGGTTTTGCCATTTGGCCAAGAGTTCAGGATATAAAGTGCCATATGTCGGCATTTTTAGGATTTTTAATCTCCTAGGTACTACACGGAAGCAAAGACACGCCTCCATGTGTTTATGCTGCCATTGCACATTTTTTAGCTTTGTAATTAAATTCTCTATCTTTCGTGTCAACTGAAGAACATTAATTGTATGCTCATTATGTTGTTCACTATCATTAGCATTCAACAGTTCAGTCTTTTGAAATTGCAGAAGTGCATTAGTTTCAGCTTTCAACAAACGTTTAAATATTAGGAAGCTTATTACCTTCCTTTGTAGAATTGGGGTTATAATCCAGTTTGAAAGTAATTTCTTCAGCCATGTCCCTTACAGCTGCTAAGACAACAGTCGAGTTCAATAACTCCAAAAAATAGCTTCAGGGTATTGAAGGTACCTTTACCCTGAAGCTGTTTTTTGGATTTATTGATCTTCTGGCTCTACTTAGTAATAAATATATGAGTGAAATATGTGCAAACTCATTTGCATTAAGCACACACACACACACACACACACACACACACACACACACACACACACACACATATCTGTGTGTGTGTGTGTGTGTGTGTGTGTGTGTGTGTGTGTGTGTGTGTGTGTGTGTGTGTGTGTGTGTGTGTGTGTGTGTGTGTGTGTGTGTGTGTAATTGTACCAGAGCATAATGGATACCACCAAATATTTAAATACAAGTAATATTATTGACCCAAAAATGTATATATATATATATATATATATATATATATATATATATATGGGTCTAGGACTATTCACTGAAAGCACATTTCACTGAAAGTCAGATGACTGTGCACAAATCACTGAAAGCACAATTCACTGAAAACACAATTCACTGAAACACATTTCACTGAAAGTTATATATGGCCTTTTCCCCACTATAGTGCAACCCTGGAGTTAGAATATATAGTAAGGGAGGGTGTGGGGGGCACCACCCCCCACATTGGAGGGTGTGGTGGGCATAGCCCCTCACATAGTTTGGATATATATTAAGTTTAGAAAAGAGTAATTTATTGAAATTGCAAGTATCCATGTGTATAGTTTAAAATATTTAAAATAGGTGGGGGGGCGGTGCCCCTCACACCCCCCTTACTATATATTTTAACTCCAGGGTCACACTACAGTGGGGAAAAGGCCATATATAACATTCAGTGAAGTGTATTTCAGTGAATTGAGCTTTCAGTGAATTGTGCACAGTTAAATGTGTTTCAGTGAAATGTGCTTTCAGTGAATAGTCCTGGACCCATATATATATATATATATATATATATATATATATATATATATATATATATATAAAAATATATATATATATATATACTGACAGACTTTTATAAAGCAACACTGTTGCTTTTAGTTTTAATGCTTCTTTACCATAGTTGAACATGATTCTATAACAGCATGCGGTGGTGGTGCTGTGGTAGCGTTTTTGCCTCACAGTAAGACGTTGTCCTGTTCGATTCTCAGCTAGAGCATCTTCTGTGTGGAGACATGCGTGAATGGGCGTACATTCATTGAAGGTTGTGCATCAGGGCCGGCAACTCGGCACATAAAAATCTACTGCCAATCATTAGCGGAAAAGAGTTTCCGCTGTGGCGACCCCTAACCAGGAAAAGCCGAAAGATACAACAACAACAAGTAAGAGTACATTTTCTTGAATGACGCAAATAAAGCTTTATAAAAGGAAAGATGAGGAAAGCCCATGCAGTGTTTTGTTTGCCCTTTATGAAGATGGATTTGACGTACAGAGTAGAAACTCTGGAAATGAAACAGCAGAGTGAATACGAAGAAGACAGCAATGAGGAAGATGGAATTAGTTCCTGTTATTGGAATTCTGACCTACTGAGAAAGAAAACAATAGGGACTCTAACAGAAAAAGAATCTAGCCCAGCAGGATGGAACTGCTTTGAATGTACATGTTGTGAGCTTGTTGTTAGCCAATGACTTTTGATTAGAAGAGCGTGCATTTTTAAGTTATTTTGTATAACAGTACTGTTTTATAAGACTGTTTTTTTCTGGTGCATTTAACATTCCACATTGGTGGACTGCAGTGGGCATTTTTGGCATACATGTTACCAAAGTCGTAAAACTGTACTTATTGCTGCCAGCATAAGACAGTCACCATCTGATTTACCCAGAAAGCTAGAAAGAGAGATACAGAAGGAACGACAGACAGACTTGTGGTGTATGCTGGGAGTTTTCCTTCCTGAGTGAAACTGTGCTTGAATCCATTTATCAGAATGGCAACTGTGAAGCAACTACTGCAGACCACTGTTACTGCAGCTGAAAGGATGGAAACAGTGACCAAATGCATGGCTAAGCCAAGGACAGCTACACCACTAAAACAGCAAACCAATAAGGCCTTCAAGGCATATCTTGTTGCCTTTCAGTAGTATGTCTACCAGGAAGGATAGAACTGAGCCAGCTGGGACAGGATTTTTTCCATCTAGATGAGCACATGGATGGAATTCAGCATCTGGATTAAAGTAAAATTAGAAAAGCATTGCTTGCCAGAACTGATATTACATCAAAGACACGGGGTCAGAAGTCTCATAAATGGACAAAACAGAACCATCACCGTTACGTGATTGAAAGGATGCAATTAATTTATGGTTAGATTCTGAGGGTCAACTTACTAAAAATATAATGTTTGAAGTGTTAGTTATTGACAAATTTAAGAGATTTTCACCTACTGCTTTAAGAAAGTAGATGTGTAAAATTGACCCTAACACCACTGAAAGCTTTGCTGTATTAACAGAAAGATTGTTATGCTAGGAAATTTGGAAACAAAGAGTTAAAGAGCCTGTCCATGAAGGTGAAAGTAGAACTTGCAAAAGCTGGCTTGATCCTCAACATCACAAAAATGAAAACTGTGTCATCTAGTCCTATTGGTTCTTTGAAAACAGATGGAGAAGAAGTGGAGGCAGTTACAAGTTTTATTTTCCAAGGCTAAAAGATCCTGCAGATGGTGACTGCAGTCATAAAATTAAAATATGCTTGCTTTTTGGAAGGAAAGCTATGCAAATATGGATAAGATTCTTAAGAGCAAATGCATCATATTGTCAGCAAAGGTCGATACAGTCAACCTTTCCAGTAATAATACATGGCTGTAGGAGCTGTTCTATAATAAGTCTATGTGCTGAAAATTGATGCTTTAAACTGCTGTGCTGGATAAAATGTTTAAAAATTCCATGGATTGCAAGAAAATCAAATCAGTCAGTACTAAGGAAATAAACACAGACTGCTGACTGAAAAGCATATTAATAAAACTAAAACTCACATACCTTGTGTAGATACTACCAGCACAGCTATCTGAAATTTTGTAAATAATTATATCCATTTGTGAATGTCAACATGATTTATATAAGATATTGGTGTCACAACTGTATTAGAACTGTATGCCATGTATATATCAAACTGGTTTGAAAAGACGTGTTGAAAAGGTATTTTATAAAGTGCTTGTGTTTAAAATGTAACCACAGTGTACTCTACTGGAAAATAATTGAAATGTACATGTGCTATTGTAACTGTTTAAATGTATATATTTTAACAGTGGAAACTAGAATTCAGGAGGTTAACTTCACAAAAATAACTGAAATTAAATTACTTTATGGCTAGGCCATAAAAGATGGTATCTTTCAGTTTTCAATGCAGCTAGAAACACAGCGTCTGTACTGAGAAGCTTTCTGTATTGTTTTCAGAGTTAACTAATTACTATCTCTGAAATCATTAAGGAATGTAATTGTTTTATGACTTTCAGCATCTGCTAAAAAATCCGAGGTCTGTGTATTTTCACAGATAGATGCTAAATACTGCCAGCTTCCAGCAGTGGGGGTTTCATCTGGGAACTAGAGTCAGATGACAAGAAATTATATCATTCTGCAAGCTATCCCAGCAGTATTATTTGAGATATTAATTTGAGAAGTCTCTTAGTGAGACAAAGCATACTGTATTCTGTCTTGGACCTGACAGCAACTAGAAGATCCATTCACCACAACATCTGCCTTGCTCTAATAGTAATTTTATAGGGAATAGTATCATTCTCTTAGATATAGTCAGAAATATAGCAAAGCTTAGTTTCGATATTTTTCTTTATTTATTTGAGACTGCCCTGCAATGTTGTTTTAAAGATTTCCTGTGGTTTTGAAATCTGATGTCACTGTAAATATATATTTAGTATTGTCTTGTTCTTTTTTATTTATTATTAAATACATTTAAACCTTTCATTGTGGCTGATCTGTGTAGAGACATTTCAGTTTGGAGAGTATTTGCATATTTATTTGGTGACACTGTGTGGGCCACTCCTAATAGCTTTGCTCTTGGTCAAACTACCATTTGTATTAGTATTAATATTGCACAGTAAAATTAGATAGCCTTTGTTAAGAGCCTTAAAGTAACTGATATGGGGATCTGGTGGCAGTGATAACTACCTTGTAGTCTGGGAAGAAGGAAGCATAGCTAGTAAACCTCTACCAACCTTTCCCAGGTGTGTGTGTGCGTGTGAGTGTGTGCGTGTGTGCGTGTGTGTGCGTGTGTGTGCGTGTGTGTGCGTGTGTGTGCGTGTGTGTGTGTGTGTGTGTGTGTGTGTGTGTGTAAAACAAATCTCCAGGAGTGTGTGTGTCAGCTGCTTGGGCAGGGGCACGAAGCACTGGTTGGACAGAGAGAGCACTGGAGGACTTGGCCATTGGGTAGTCTTATTATTCTCTTAAGGGAAATTGCACTTGATGCAGAGAGCTGCATCTGAAAACATTGTGCATGTACTCATCATCCCCCCTGTATATGTCCACCACTGGTGCCAGTGATGAGGATTGACGCTTCTTGATTGCTGGTTAGCAGTGGTGGGTTATCACATATTTATTGTTTGGCAGTGGTGGGATCACCACCTTACATATTGGGATTCAGTGGTGTGGGTATTGAACTCCTGTAGCCTGTAAACAGTGGCCACTAAAGAAGGTGTTTGTATTCTCAAGCACCCACACAGTAGGCATTCAGCATTTCATTATTGATGGCAGTGGTGTGATCACCACATCACATATTGGGATTCAGTGGTGTGGATACTGAACTCCTGCAGCCTGTAAACAGTGGTCACTATAGGAGGTGTTTGTTCTCTCAAGCAGCCACACAGTAGACATTTAGAGTTACATATCACAATAGTTTTATTTATTTTTTTGCTAACTTAGTTAGTCAGGAAGAGCAGGCAAGGATGTCAGCAGAGGATTATGGCAAACTGACAAGGAGCCAGTTGACTGAGATGCAGCAAGCCAAAGAATTGATGCATGCCAACCTGACTATTCCTCTCATTCTCTCTCCTTTTAGCTGGTGTTGCCATACCATTCTTCACTCTCTCCTTTGAGCTGGTGTTGTTGAACCACTCATCTCTGTCTCTCCTTCAATTTAGTGTTACCATACCATTCGTCTCACCCCTTCATGCTGGTGTTGCTGTACCATTACTGTCTCTCTCCTTCAAGCTTCTGTTGCCATACCAGTCCTCTCTCTATTCATTAAGCTGGTATTGTCATACAGCTTTTCTCTCTCTCTCTCTCTCTCTCTCTCTCTCTCTCTCTGTCTCTCTCTCTCTCTCTCTCTCTCTCTTCTTTGAGCTGGTGTTGCTGTACCATTCCTCTCTATCTCCTTTGAGCTAATGTTGCCATACCACTCCTCTCTCTTTATCCTTTGAGCTGGTTTTGGTTATACCACTCCTCTATCTCTCTTTGTGCTGTGTTGCTGTACCACTCCCATTCTCTCTCCCTTGAGCTGGTGTTGCTGCACCACTCCTCACTATCTCTCTTTGTGCTGTGTTGCTGTACCACTCCCATTCTCTCTCCCTTGAGCTGGTGTTGCTGCACCACTCCTCACTATCTCTCTTTGTGCTGTGTTGCTGTACCACTCCCATTCTCTCTCCTTTGAGCTGGTGTTGCTGCACCACTCCTCACTCTCTTCTTTGAGCTGGTTTTGCCATACCACTTTTTCTCTTTCTATCTCCTTTGAGATGGTCTTGCTGTACTACTGCCCTAGCTCTCCTTCAAGCTGGTGTAACCATGCCATTCTTCTTGCCCCTTCATGCTGGTGTTGTTGTACAACTACTCTCATTATCCTTTAAGCTGGTGTTGCTTTACCACTCCTCTCATGCTCCCTCTGTCTCTCTCTCTCTCTCTCCCTCTCTCTCTCTCTCTTCTTTGAGCTGGTGTTGCCATACCACACCTCACCTCTATGTCTTATTTGAGCTGATTTTGGTTATACCACTCCTATATCTCTCCTTTGTGTTGGTATTGCCACACCATTCCTCTCTCTCTACTTCATACTGGTGTTGCTGTATCACTCATCTCTCTCTCCTTTGAGATGGTGTTATTGTACCACTCCCTTCTCTCTCTCCTTCAAGCTGGTGTTGCCATACTACTCCTCCCTCTCTCTATTGAGGCAGTGTTGTGGTAACACTCCTCTCTCACTCTCTTTTGAGATGGTGTTGTCTTACTATTCCTCTCTCTCACTCCTTTGAGCTGGTATTGCTGTACAACTCCTCTCTCTCTCTCTCTCTCTCTCTCTCTCTCTCTCTACTTTGAGCTGGTGTTACCATATCACTCCTGTTTCTCTCCTCTGAGTTGGTGTTGCTGTACCACTCATCTCTCTTTCTCTCTCTTTTTTAAGCTGGTGTTGTTGTACCACTCCTTTCTCTCTCTCTCTCTCCCTCTCTATCTCTCTTTCTCTCTCTCTCTCTCTCTCTCTCCTTTGCACTGGTGTTGCCATGTCACTCCCGTCTCTTTCCTTTGAGCTGGTGTGGCTGAACCTGTCCTCTCTCTCTCATTTGAACTGGTGTTACTGTACCACTCCACTCTCTCTCTCCTTTAAGCTGGTGTTACCATACCACTCTCCCCTCTCTCTCTTTCTCTCTCTCTCTCTCTCATTTGAGCTGGTGTTGCTGTACTATTCCTCTCTCTCACCCCTTTGACCTGATGTTGCTGTACCACTTCTCTCTCTCTCTCTCTCTCTCTCTCTCTCTCTCTCTCTCCTTTGAGCTGGTGTTGCCATATCACTCCTGTCTATTTCATTTGAGCTGGTGTTACCGTACCAATCCTCTCTCTCTCCCTCTCTCCCCCCCCCTTTGAATTGGTGTTGCTATACCACTCCACTCCCTCTCCTTTGAGCTGGTGTTACCATACCAATCTTCTCTCTCCTTCATGCAGGTGTTGCAGTACAACTACACTCTTTATCCTTCAAGCTAGTGTTGCCGTAACACTCCTCTCTCTCTCCTTTAAGCTCGTGTTGCCATACCATTCCTCTATCTCTCTCTATTCTTTGAGCTGGTTTTGCTGTACCACTCCCCTCTCTCTCCTTTGAGCTGGTGTTGCCATACCATTTCTCTCTCTCTTCTTTAAGTTGGTTTTGTCATATCACTCCTCTCTCTCCATTGAGCTAATGTTGCCATACCATTCCTTTCTCTACTTTGAAATGGTGTTGTCGTACCACTCTTCTCTCTGTCTCTCTCCTTTGAGCTGGTGCTGCCATCCCATTCCTCCCTCTCTCTCCTTTGAGCTGATGTTGCTGTACAATTCTTCCCTCTCTCCTTTGAGCTGGTGTTGCCATACCATCTCTCTCTCTCTTTCCTTTAAGCTGGTACTGCTGTGCCACTCCCCCTCTCTCCTCTGAGCTGGTGTTGCTGTACCATTCCTCTCTCTCTCCTGTCAGCTAGTGTTGCCATCCTATTCCTCTCTCCTTTGAGCTGGTGTTACCTCACCATTTATTTCTCTCTCTCTCTCTCTCTTTCCTTTGAGCTGGTGTTGCTGTACCATTTTTCTCTCTCCTTTGAGCTGGTGTTGCCATACCATTTCTCTCTCTCTCTCTCTCTCTCTCTCTCTTTCCTTTGAGCTGGTGATGCCATCCCATCTCTCTCTTTCTCTCCTTTGTGCTGATGTTGCTGTACCATTCCTCTCCCTCCAATGAGTTGGTGTTGCTGTACCACTCCTCTGTCTCTCCTTTGAGCTGGTGTTGCTGTACCATTTACCCTGTCTCTCCTTTGAGATGATGTTGCCATACTACTCCTCTCTCTCTCCTTTGAGCTGCTATTGTCATAGCATTCTTCTGTCTCTCATTTGAGATGGTGTTGCTATACCACTCCTTTGACCTGGTTTTGTCATAGCACTCCTCTCTCTCTCTCTCTCTCTCTCTCTCTCTCTCTCTTTCAAGCTGGTGTTACCATACCATTCCTCTCTCTCCTTCAAGCTGGTGTTGTCATAACACTCCTCCATCTCCCCTTCAAACAGGTGTTGCCATACCACTTCTCTCTCTCTCTCTCTCTCTCTCTCTCTCTCTTGAGCTGGTGTTGCTGTAACACTCCTCTCTCTCTCACTCTCTCTCTCTCGGATTTGAGCTGGTGTCGCCATACCATTCCTCTCTCTTTCCTTTGAGCTGCTCTTGCCATACCATTCTCTTGTCTCCTATAAGCTGGTATTGCTGTACCACTCCTCTCTCTCGCTGTCTCTCTCTCTCTCTCTCTCTCTCTTTCCCTCTCTCTCTCTCTTTCATTTGAGTTGGTGTTGTCTTACTATTCCTCTCTCACTCCTTTGAGCTGGTATTGTTGTACCACTCCTCTCTCTCTCTCTCTCTCTCTCTTTTGTTTGGGCTGGTTTTGCCATATCACTCCTGTCTCTCTCCTTTGAGCTGGTGTGGCTGTACCACTCCTCTCTCTCTCTCTCTCTCTCTCTCTCTCTCTCTGTCCCTTGTCTCCGTCAAGCTGGTATTGTTGTACCACTCCTCCCTCTCTCTTCCTTGCGCTGGTGTTGCCATATCACTCCTGTCTCTCTCCTTTGAGCTGGTGTGGCTGTGCCAATCCTCTCTCTCTCCTTTGAAATGGTGTTGCGGTACCACTCAACTCTCTCTCCTTTGAGCTAGTGCTGTCATACCAATCTTCAGTCTCTCTCCTTCTTGGCTGGTATTACCATATCATTCTCTCCCCTTCATGCTGGTGTTGCTGTACAACTACTCTCGCTATCCTTCAAGCTGATGCTGCCATACCACTCCTCTCTCACTCCTTTAAGCTGGTGTTACCATATTACTCTTCTCACTCTCTCTCTCTCTCTCTCTCTCTCTCTCTCTCTCTCTCTCTCTCTCTCTCCTTTGAGCTGGTGTTGCCATACCACTCCTCTCTCTCTCTCTCTCTCTCTCTCTCTCTCTCTTTCTCTGTCCTTTGAACTGGTGTTGCCATACCATTCCTGTCTCTCTCTCTCTCTCTCTCTCCTTTGAGCTGCTCTTGCCATACCATTCCCCTCTCTCTTCTTTAAGCTGGTGTTGCTGTGCCACTCCACTCTCTCTTATATGAACTGGTGTTGCTGTACTATTCCTCTCTCTCATTTGAGCTGGTGTTGCTGTACTATTCCTCTCTCTCTCACTCCTTTGACCTGATGTTGCTGTCCTACTCCTCTCTCTCTCCTTTGAGCTGGTGTTGCCATACCAATCTTCTCTTCCCTTCATGCAGGTGTTGCAGTACAACTACTCTCTTTATCCTTCAAGCTAGTGTAGCCGTACCATTCCTCCCTCTGTCCTTTGAGCTGGTGTTGCTTTTCCACTTCTCTCTCTCTCCTTTGAGCTGGTTTTGTCATATCACTCCTCTCTCTCCATTGAGCTGATGTTGCCATACCATTCCTCTCTCTCCTTTTAAATGGTGTTGTCTTACCACTCCTCTCTGTCTCCTTTGAGCTGGTATAGCCCTACCAGTCCTCTCTCTGTCTCTCTCTCTCTCTCTCTCCTTTGAGTTGGTGTTGCCATATCACTCCTGTCTATCTCCTTTGAACTGGTGTTGCTGTATCACTCCACTCCCTCTCTTTTGAGCTGGTGTTGCCATACCAATCTTCTCTCTTCCTTCAAGGCTGGTGTTGCTGTACAACTACTCTTGCTATCCTTCAAGCTGGTGTTGCCATACCACTCCTCTCTTTCTCTCTCTCTCTCTGTCCTTTGAGCTGGTGTTGCCATACCATTCCTCTCTCTTTCCTTTGAGCTGCTCTTGCCATACCATTCCCCTGTCTCTCCGTCAAGCTGGTATTGCTGTATCACTTCACTCTCTCTCTCTCTCTCGTTTGAGTAGGAGTTGCCTTACTATTCCTCTCTCTCACTTTTTTGAGCTGGTATTTTTGTACCACTCTCCTCTCTCCCTCTCTCTCCTCTCTCCCTCTCTCTCTCTCCTTTGTGCTGGTGTTGTCATATCACTCCTGTCTCTCTTCTTTGAGCTGGTGTGGCTGTACCAATCCTCTTTCTCTCCTTTGAATTGGTGTTGCTGTACCAATCTTCAGTCTCTCTCCTTCTTGGATGGTGTTACCATGCCATTCTACTCTCCCCTTCATGCTTGTGTTGCTGTACAACTACTCTCTCTATCCTTCAAGCTGGTGTTGCCGTACCACTCCTCTCTCTCTCTCCTTTGTGTTGGTGTTGCTATGCCATTCCTCTCTCTCCTTTGAGCTGATGTTGCTGTAGTATTCCCCTCTCTCTCTCTCTCTTTCAAGCTGGTGTTACCGTACCATTCCTCTCTCTCTCTCCTTTAAGCTGATGTTATCATACCATTTCTCTGTCTCCTTTGAGCTGGTGTTGCCATACCATTCCTCTGTCTCCTTTGAGCTGGTGTTGCTGTACTACTCCTCCCGCTCATTCTAGCAGCTCATCTACTACCTGGATATTAATTAAACCCGGTGCATCCTCAGGGACTTACTCCTAAATGCTGTGCAGCAGACTTTCTTTTCACAAAATACTGGTGTAAAACAAGTGGTGTTTCCTTCTATGAAATGTTTCTGAAATATGAAAAAGAAGAGTGGATTTTATTTGGAGCCAGCATCTGAGAATAACATGATATGTAGAAAATACTTAATGATGTTTTGCAGTTTCTCTAAACCACTGATTAGTTTTCTATAAATGTCATAATCTTTGATTTTTTTAAAAGTCATATAGTAAATTTTAAGATAAAATCAAAACTCCCATTCTTAGAAATATTTTAAGAAATTGCTTCATAAATCGAAATATAATTCCTCTCCCTTAACTTCACTGGTGTTTTTTTTTTGTATGCAGCAGGATCGGCTGTTTATATTCAAGATCTAAATCAGGTATTCTTGCTTTTAAGAGAGACTCTGGACTTCATCTAAAATTAAGTCACTTTATCTCACAGTTCACTCATGAATAAATTTGTTCTTCATCTAATCGTTGCTTCTAGGAAAACATGTAACATAAAATCAGAAACATAAGTTAAAAAATGTTCAAAACATCTAACCAACCATTGCCTCTAGGAAAACTTGTAATACAAAATTCTACAAGTACACAACTTTTCAACCCTGATACTGTGATTACATATATAGAACTGTGTCTGTGGAGTTAACTTTCTCTTGAGAGAAAATCCTTGCATCCTCATTAATTATACCTTCTGAGGTGTGTAACATTTCACAGGAAGTCTTTTTTGATAAAGCAACCTCATTAAGTTATTCTAATATGCCTGAATTTGTTCTGGTTGTCTTGGTATGTAATTTAACTGAGAAAAAATTGCACAATCACTGTCAGTCACAAAACAATGCACGACTTGTCTCATCAGTAAGTTACTTGTCACTGTTTTCTTGATTCTAGCTGTGTATCTCAGTAAATGGAGTCATTAAATTCTGCCTGCCCTGCCAACAAACTTAAAATAAGTGCCCTTGGGGGATGTGTTAATTTGAATGTTAGGTCAAGATTATGTATGATGGCCTCAGTAATGAGTAATACAACATTTATGGCTCTGTTACCGTATCCAATCTGCCCACTGTGTTACCTCATTAAAGGCAGTTTCAGCACTGAGTAATAAGAAAAAAAGACATCAAATACAAACTAAGTTAGATCTTTTGTCAGCCTAGGACTTTGCTGTAGTCTTGCATTTATCTAAGGGAATGACGTTTTGAATATATATTTTGTCCTTCACATTCTATTAATTCATTAACAGGAGGTGCTGTGGTAGCATTGTCGCCTCACAGTTAGACGTTGCCCGTTCGATTCTCAGTTAGAGCGTCTTCTGTGTGACGACATGCGTGAACAGGCGTTCCTTCATTGAAGGTTGTGCGTTAGGCCTGGCAAGCCAGCACGTAAAACTCTACTGCCAATCATTAGCGGACCGGAGTTAAGTTGTGGCGACCCCTAACCGGGAAAAACCGAAAGAAACAAACAAACAAACGCATGTGGTATGGAATGTCACACTTCTAGCAGCTTGTAAACATTGCATTCCAGAGCATTTTCTGAAAAATCAACATAAAAGCATAAGATAAACAAATGTAAGTGTTATATGAATAATAAAAATCTGTTCAAACTGTACAAACAGCAACTTGATCAGTAAGATTTATCCCTTACAGCAATAACAGTCAGTGTATTCATAGTTTTTCCATAAATACTATAATATATGATAATGCACACAACGACAGAGTTATATTTTTTCTAAACTTTCATAAACAAATTGTCATACCTTGTAAATTATATGATATACACATATATTTTAGAACAATTTAGTTATCCAGACATAAACTTTGACATGATAACAAGAAATTCCTCTCTGGATATTTGTTTATTAAGATATTTGCAAAAATATGAAAATATATGTTTGATTATATAATTAGCAATATAAATTACACTGAATATCCCTCTAGATGTCTAACTTACAGTGCAAATATCAGTGACAGTTTTCATCATCAATTGTCTAAGGTTTCACCTGACACCATGCAATAGTTTGTAATTACAGTCACTTGTTTTTTGAAGTGTTAAGCACATATGGAAATATTACTTATTGTCATAATTAGTAAAAAATAAATTGCAGTATCTCCAGTATACTGTGATATAAATGGACATTGACAAAGAATTTTCCTGTCTCCCACCACAGCATTTCTTAATATTATGTAGGTCTTTCAGTTATGAAAATATGAACATAAATATGAAAATATGAATAATATATGGCACAAGTGATTAATTTCTCTACTGTGGGACAGCCTACATTATACTCTTTATAGTTACCACTGTAACTGTGGGCTTTAATTTTCTTTCTCACTTTTTTTCTGGTTACAGTCTTTATATTCTTATTTTTTCTTAGCATATTCTGCTGCTACTTTGTTTTGTCCACTGTTAATTTCCATAGCAGTCCTTTCTGAGAAATGTCTATTAATCTATACAAGGTAGTCTGGCTGCTTTCCCTCTGTGGTTAGTCCAGTTTACCATATTACAGTTTTGCACAAGTATATTAGTATAATATATACTGCGTCTTGCTTAGTATAAGAATAAAGTGAACATCTTCTCTTCCATCTACATTTAGCCTCTATATTGGATTGGACACTCTAAATTGGCCCTAGGTGTGAGTGCATGTGTGTGTGTGTGTGTGTGTGTGTGTGTGTGTGTGTGTGTGTGTGTGTGTGTGTGTGTGTGTGTGTGTGTGTGTGTGTGTGTGTGCCTTCTGTGGAAGGTTGGGTGCTGGGCTGGCAACTCGACACTGTAAAACTCCACTGCCAATCATGAGCGGACAGGTGATCTGCTGTGGCGACCCCTAACCGGGAAAAGCCAAAAGAAGAAGAAGATTGAGACTGCAACCATGGCACCACAGTGTGCCCTTCCTTCATCTGTAGTTAGTATACTAACACTAGAATAGCACAGTAACTGCTTCCTTTTCACTTAACTCCCCTAAATTCTGCCTACTGCTGAAGCCACTTGTCAGAAGTACAAATGCTTATTCTGTCTATTTCACTTCTGTGGAAGATACCTGGCAGCAATTCAGTGTGTGCATCTTCTAAGAACCGTTTTATCACTTACGTCAGAGAATTATGATGGAAAGTGCATGCACTTTGTATAACTGTTTCACTTCAGTGACTGAAGACTGATGAAAAGTTAGCAGTTGTGTCCTTTACTTCTGTGAGGGAAGTCTGAACAAAAGTCAGAATGTGCACATTTTGGTAATTATAGAAAGTCAGTGTATGTGTGTCTTTTTATTTCTTTAAACCTTAATGATACCTCCAGACATTTCTCCAGAATTACTCGAGTGATGCTTCTAGTTGTCAACTATTGCATGTTCATATCTGAATTAATAATTCCAAAATAATGCTACATGGAAGGTATTGGACCATATCATAAAAACAATATATGACCGGGAACACATCTGCATTGTTAGTTGACCTCTGTGTGGAACAGATAAACATACATTAAATGTGTATATAGTATTTATATATATATTGTTATAATTGCCATATTTCTCTGAATATTCCAACAACTAACATGGACAAAGCTGCTTAGCCTCACATAAAAACTTTCAGTAAAATCAACACAATGCTATAGACCATATGTGTATTGCTTGACTGGTTACCAAGACACTGCAAGTTGGTTACAAAACATTACAAAATTAATATTAACTGTTTTTGTGGTGACTTATAAAATCCAGTTTAAGATGTCAAAGCTGATGAATGCGACTATTGTGAATATTAGTTTGTGTTTGCATTTTGCAATTTAAATTTCTTTACTAACACATGGTTCTACAGATATGAACATTTGTTTTGAACTGTGAGGATATAATGTGATTTTGTCAAAAAGACTCAGGATGCACCCATTGGAAGTTAAAGTACAAACTTCAAGAGCTCCATTGGACGGTTTGAGTTAAAACAGTTTACTTTTCTGTACGACATTTAATAGAAAGCTATTGTATATATCTTTTAATAACCAACTTACTTCTGTGGAAGAAATTAGAAAAAAGTCAGTGTATGTATAAAACATTTTAGTTCTGTGAGAGATGCATGATAGAAAGGCAATGTACGCAACTTTTAATAGCTGTTTTATTTCTGTTCAGAGAAGTCTTGTAATAACTGTTTCACTTGTATAGAAGAAGGCTGATAAAAAATAACCATGTACATTTTTAACAACAGTCTCACTTCTATAGAACACAATAGGAAAAACATCTGAAGTTCTTTTATAACCATTTTACTTCTGTGGCAGAAGCCTGATAGGAGGATCAATGACGAAACCTTAACTGACAAGATGCCAAGGAACCACATCACTGAACATAAACACCCAATGTAACGAAAGGGGGGAATCTAAAACTGCAGGTGTTTGCTTTTTGCAGGGGTCATGCCCCCCCCCTTTGAACTTATATCTAATTTATATATATATTTACATATATATATATATATATATATATATATATATATATATATATATATACACACACACACACACACACACACACACACACACACACACACACACACACACACACACACACACACACACACACACACACACACACACACATGAACACATATGATTTCCATGGTTGCATAAACAGGAAGAAGAGAGAAACCTCACAAAAGAAAAGAATCCATGCTATTTGTTTTGCATTAGTGAGGATGTATCTGGGGGACCTAGAATGGGAAAACCTAACAAAAGAGGTAAATATTTGGTATGGAAGACATGAATTTAGCAGTAGAAACTTGGAGAGAATTTATATATTATTCCCCAAGGTACAATAAATGGGCTAGATTAGACAGAAATTATATTTCAGAGGGACATGGGCGTTTAATTGAAAGCTTCGACACACATCCAATACCTATTTTGGATCATGCGCCAATAAGACATAAGATAAAAATGCAGGGTAAGTAAGTAAATATGAGACACTGGTGCTTCCTCCCCTACCTGTTAAAAAGAGAGGAATTTAAGGAATGGGCAGTGGAAATTATTTGAGAGTTATTAAGATCATAGGATTATAGTAGCTTACTAGGCTATCGGTTTGGAGGTCATTTCGAGTCAAGCCATTTCACCCCAATGTAATACAATAGGTACTCTAGTCAATACCCAGAAATGTATTTATTAATGACTGCCCATATCCAGGAGGGTTCTAGGCACTATCCCCAGTAAGAATTTATGGTGCCCCATCCAATCGTCCAGGTTCCTTTAGAACAGTGTCATAGAGGTGCTCTGCTTCACATGAATTGACGGGCTAGTCTAAATATGTAGCAGTCACTGGGAGACAAATCTGTCCCTCCAGCACATCCTGTTCAAGTTGTAGGCCATATTTATATCCTTGGAACAGGTAGTTCTAGTCCCGTTTGATTTAAAGATGTGCAGTAAATTCATTAGGTTTGGGTTGGAGATTGCTCTGTAAGCCAGGCATAAATCTCCCTTAAGAAGTCTGTAGGGTCACACAGTGGTGTAGCAGTTATCATTGTCTCCTCACAGCAAGAGGTCCTCCGGTTAGATTCTCGTACTGGAGTGCCTTCTGTGCAGAGTCTGCATGTCCCCCTGTGTGTGCATGCGATTCCTCAGTGTGCTCCTGTTTCCTCCCACATTACAAAGACATGCAGTAGATGGATTGGACATTTTAAATTGGCCCTAGCCATGAGTGTGTGCATGCATGTGTGTGTGTGGTGCATCCTCAAGGAGGATTGGACCATGGGCTAGCAACCTGACCCCTTAAAACCAGTAACTGCTACAGAAACATTGACCGCTGAAAGGTGCTCATTGTCCAATGTACCACATGGTGCATAAACAAGAAAGAGAGAGAGAGAAGAAGTTTATATGATACTGAGTATAGTGACAGAGACCTTAGTCAGTCTGTATAAGGCACATGCTGGAGTCCCTTGATCTTCTTAGTTAGAAATGTCTGAGGTGTCTCCAATTGCTGCAGGTGCTTTGTACAGTACATGCCAAAAGGGCTGTTATACTGAGTTATGGGCCTGAATAGTGACAAGTATAGAGAAGTTATTACCTCCTTTGCTCTACAGGCATTGTCTTTGCTAATCAAGTATACTATGTAGAAAGCCTTCCTTAAGGTCACAGTCTACTTGTGATCCCAGATCTCTTACCACTTCGTAGGTACATAGGGTATTGTTGTTAATTTGATAGTGTGAAGGAACATTATTTTTACCGAAGGGAATGATGATGCATTTCTTTGCATTCAGTTTGAAACCGTGACTAAGACACCAGTCATTGGTCTGCAGAAGACTTCCCTGAAGTATAGTGACATAATTTGTGGATTCAATAATTGCACCCCATTTGCAGTCATCCACAAACTTGGTCAGCCACACCCCCATAGTTTTGGTCTGAACTTCTGAGAAGTATGTACCAAACAGTAGGGGGCCTAGCAATGACCCTTGTGCCACCCCACTGGTGATTGGTCTGCTGGTTGATGTAGAGTCACCCACTTTGATAGTGTGTGGCTGGTTTGTGAGCCTGTTGGCAGCCCATCTTGCAACAAAAGGGAAGATAGAAATTTCCTCAGAAGTTATAGCTAATGAGTGGGATAAAACTAAAGTGGAGTTTAAAAATAGGGTAGAAATAAAAAAAAAAGGAGACATTGTTAAGAAGTAACAGGAATTATTTACAGGTGCTGACAAAGGTTAAAGTATTGCAGAATAAAGGGAAATCACGAACAAGAAGAGGCAACAACAGAGTTCTAAAGAGACAATAAGGGAGTATCTGGATAATATGCATGAGATTAGAAAGACTGCTGTTAAGCAACTGTTTTATGATAACTCCAGAGCACAAAAACTTTTAGCGCAATGACGTAGGCAATAGTAGAAATGTTAGTTCGCAAACTTAGCGAGCCTATAACAATTAAAATAACTAGAGATCCTGTAGAGGTATTATAGATATATTGGAAATTTTATGAAAATTTGTATAAAGCAGAGAAATGTGGAAATCAAGAAAAAGTACAAATCGAAATATTTATAGACTTAAGTATGCTAAGGTTAGAGGCAGATGAGGCTCAACAATTAACAGTTAAGATAGGAAAACATGATATAAAAATGGTGATGTAATAGGAAAACATGAGATAAAAATAGTGATGTACAATCAATCTGCAGGAAAGTCTCCAGGAATAGATGGGATTCCTGTGGAAGTTTGGAAGCTAGGATGGAAGAAAGTGCTAAAAATCTTGAAGGTTTTGTTTAACATTATTTTAAAAGGAGAGGAACCATCAGCATCCTGGAAAAAAACTGCAGTGGCTGTAATACCTAAATACGGTAAAGACTTGTTAGATCCAGCTTCATATAGGCCCATTTCAATTTAAGGAGAGAGAGGGATTTTGGATTCAGATCCTTAAGGAGAATAACACCAGTCATACAGAATATTACATTCATATATCATGGACAGAAGTAGGTCAAAAATTAAAAAAGATAGCTGGGTGCACAAGACCCAGAATAAAAAAGTGCCCAATTCTGGTAGGCACACTGGTGCCAAGATTGGAAAAAATAGTGTAGAATCCTCAAAATACAGAAACATTCCTACAATGAGGCCAGGCCCATGGGGGGAGGATGGCCCCCTGTTGTAGAAGGAAGTAGCAGTCCACAAAACACAAAAACGGATAGGCCAAGGAAGAGCCATAAAGACAATAGAGTGTACTATGGAGAATAGGAAAGAAATTGTGTTGTTACCATTATGCAAAAAGCCCAGAATTTCCAGACACAAGATATACAAAAAGATGGAGCGAGAAAGTAGAGGAAAGAAAAATACTTTCACACAAAAACCTGTCAGAAGCTTCAAATAAAAAATTGTGTTCATTAATACAACATATTTCTGAAAAACAGTATATAGACCAAGAAACTTTGATCTGTTTGGAAAAAGAAAGGAAGTGTGAAAATATAAACAACAAAACCTAAAGATTTCTGTAAAGTATAAAAAAGAAATATGGGCATGGGAAAGAAAGAGAGATTTGATTATGGTGCAATATTTATGCAAAGTCAAAAGCCAAATTAATCAATAAAAAAGACAGCTCCAAAGATATCCGATGATAAATACAGGCAAAGGCTTCCAGATATGGAAAATTTCACAATAAAAACAATATCACAAAGAGGGAATGCAGAAAAGATTACTAAAGTAAAAGTTAAAAAAAAATAGAATCTGTAGTTATGTAATGCCTGTGAAGTGAAGGATTTGGTGTAGAAGGTCTAGCACAGGTTCCATCACAGCATGATGCAAGGAGTCCTCAAAGTAAGGAGAAAAAGGAAGATCAGGAGACATCTGACGAAGAAATATGGACATGGGACAGAAAGAGATATTTAATATGGTGTAATATTTATGCAAAGGAGAAAGCAAAACTAATCAATATAAAAAGAGCAGCACCAAACATATTTTAAGAGAAATATAGACAAAGGAATACAGATATGGAAAAGTTTACAATATAAAAATAAGACAGAGGAAAGGTAGAAAAGAAGATTAGCAATGGAGAAGTTAAAGAAATAGAAACTGAGGTTATGGAGTACCTGTGAAGTGAAGGATTCAGTGTAGAAAATCCAACGCAGAAAGCACCACAGCAGGATAGAGCAATAGACATCCAAATTATGGGGAAACCAGTGGAACGAGAAGCAATAGGTCAGTTGCCATATGCAGATATTTTGGAGCCTCCCACAGGAAACCAGTATAAACATTCACTTGAAGCTGGACAGCAAGGAAGGCACAGGAAACTGTGGCAAATCTGACAAAGTCAATGAGTTACCATTTGACAGAGCAACGAATGCACAGGATGAAATTAAAGAGAATGTGCCACAGGAAGATGCTATAGACCTTTCTATAGAATGCCCACAGGAAATGGAGAACAAAAAATGTGCCCTCAGTTTACAAGAAAATGAGGAAAGAGAAGAGTTGCGCACTGATCGATTACATTACAGTGACCATGAAACAGTGGCAAACCACTTTGCAAATAAGTCATGATAAAGGGCAAATTATTATTCTAGGGATAAACATTCAAAGAGGGATATTCCAGGGTGACTCCCTGTCACCGCTACTATTCTGTCTTGCCCTTAACCCATTAAGCTGTCTACTTAACAGATTAGGTCATGGCTATAATTTGTCTCCCAGAAAGCAACAAAATGTAAAGATTTCTCATCTTCTGTTTGTCGATGATTTAAAACTGTATAGCTCATCAGATGTGGAACTGAAAACACAACTGCAAGTAGTCAAAACTTTTTCAGATGATATAAGAATGTCATTTGGTCTTAATAAATGTGCAAAAACAACCTTTAAAGCATTGCAGCACCAAGAAAACATCAGTTTGGGACAAGAATGTGATATAAAATAACTTGAACAAGAAGGAGTGTATAAATATTTCGAAATTGATGAAGGCTCAACAATAAACTTGAACAAATGTGAATAAAACTTAGTAAGGAATACTTTAGAAGACTTAAATTAATAATCCTGAAGACAGAGCTGACATCTATGAACAGAATTCAGGCTATAAACCAATTTCCTTTTCCTATTCTAACTTACAGTTTTGGAGTAATTGACTGACCCCAAAAGGTGATGGACGGATTAGACAGGAAAATAAGAAGGATGATTCATGCTCATCAAATGATTTATAAAAATCAGTGCATACCAAGATTACATATTCCATGTACTGACGGAAGTATAGGCCTCTTGAAACTGATTACATGTATAGACCTGCAATCATGGAACTGCACACATATCTGCTGAACTCACAAGACCCAAACATAGTGAAAGTTTTGAAACATGAGGAGAATAAATGTAAGATGACTTCCTTACTTAGTCTAGAAGAGCCATATTGAAGTCAAGCAGGATTGGAAATTAAATCAGAGGTAGATAAAAATCAGGCAGCAACTGAATGTGCCAAAAAACAAAATAAAGAATATAAGGTGAAGGATCAAAAGGCAAGAAATGTGGAAAATGCATAAATATAGTTGCAAGTATAGAAAACTCCTGGAAGAACCTCATGTTGATCAGGATTGAATGCTTTCTTCTTTGTTAAAGAAGAGGAAAATTCAGACCAAAAGATAAAAAGTTAATATTGGTGGCCCAAGACAGTGGGCTACATACACATTGATTTACAAAGTCCATTGAACATGTGGGAGAAACAGTCAAATGTAGGTTTTGTAAAACAGAATTGGAAACAGTCACACACCCCGTTGTTGGTTGTGATATACTAATGGCAGAAGGACTGTATACTGAAATGCATAATAATGCAGCAAGACTTTTGCACTGGGATTGTGCAAACATTATAATATTGAAATAGCTGAAAAACACTCGAAACATGAGCCACAAAGCATCCCAGAAAATGATGAAGTCTACATCACATGGGATCACCTGTTACCAACAGTTCAAAAGATAGATGCAAGAAAACCAGATATGATTGTCCATGAAAAGAAGACAAAAGTAGCATTGATCATTGAAATCACTGAACTCAGTGACTACAGTGTCTTCCATACAGAGAGACACAAAGTCATAAAATATCAGGAGCTGCAGGCAGAAATGAGAGCAATGTGGAAGAAAGATACCCAGACAGTTCCAATAGTAGCAGGAGCAACGAGTCTTATAAAAAAGAATCTGCAATCATATTTAGATATGTTACCAATGCATGTAAAACCATAGGAATTGCAGAAGGAGTGATTACTGGGCACATTAAGGATCCTGAAAAGAGCACTTCTGGCTGACATCAAAGATTGAAACAATACTAATTTCATGAACTTTAATCACACTTTGACTTAGGAATGGGGTCCATTCTCATCATGGTATCAAAAACCCAAAAGATCTGGAGGAATTAAAAAAGGGATTGATCATATTAGGGTATATCAAGAAATGAATGGTCTTAGGTTACAGCTCCCTAAGCCAGGAAATCCATCCTCCCACAAGTGGTAATGATATATGACCAGGACTGCTACAGTACAGGCTGAGTGTGCCATCTAGGAAACTTTACAAGCTGACATGAGCATCACGTCTCTGGAATGCTTGGCTGCCATCCTTGTCTTGTTAAGGGGCTAAGGGGCTTCTTCTTGCAACTTCGTCTTGAGGGACTGGGTGGAACTTGAAGAAGAGGGAAAAGATAAAGGGGTATAATCAGGAATATCCAAACTGGCCAATGCTTGCTTCATCTTTTCTTGGTCTTTTTCCAGTCCCTAGGAGCCTAAAGATATCCAGAATAAACTTTCTATGCTCATTCTGACAGGAACAGAGCCTTAACCATGCCATGTAGCAGAAAAACATCATAACAAAGAGAGACATTTTCCCAAGCCGTAACATCAACAGAGTCAAAATTAGAGTAATAAAGCAATTATCACAAGACATTTTGCCAGAAACTACTGATCTCAAAAAAGGAGCTCTGCTGACTTCAACAGAGCCTTTAACATAAGGAAGCACATGAAATGAGAAACATGTGGCTGAAATTGCAGGGATCTGAGATTTAAGGGGACAAAAGGGGATACTCTTTTGCACACTGTTTAGAGCTTTGAACTTCTTATCTGTCATCAAAGTTGAATGTTGCTGTGGTCATTTGACCTTTGCTGATTCAGTGAATTTACATAAGATTTTCCCTACATTATTTAGTAAACATTTCACTCAGCTCCATCATGGAGATATTGACAACAGAACTTCCTAGAAGAATAAAGAGCAAATCCAGATGTTTACAGTCCATGTAATATGGCATCCTTCAGGTCAATTTTTTATTTGTCCCATTCGATTCTTGGCTGGGCTTGGGAATGCCTTCTGTGTGGAGTCTGCATGTCCTCCCCACGGTTGGGTAGTGTTCGAAAGACATGCGTGCATAAATGGGCATGCCTTCGTTTAAGGCTGAGCGTCGAGCTGGCACCTCTGCATTTCATAAAAATCTACTGCCAATCATTAGCGGATCGGAGTTCTGCTGTGGCGACCCCTTACCAGGAAAAGCCGAAAGACAAACAACATTTATATTTTGGGGGGAAAGAGTAGAGGATCTGAGTTTCTTAATACTTAGCATTTTTTCATAAGTGAGATCATTTGGAGGGAAGAGCAATATAGAGGGAGAGTATCATTTTTCTTGCCAGTCTGAAAACTGAGAACAGTGGAATCCTTAGAAACCCTGTCCCAGGGACACACAGAATGAGAGAGAGAGAGACCCTCTTCTGTCCTTCATGAGACAAGAGGGCATCTCATGTACAATTGTTATGACAGATGGCTAGCAAACAGCAAATGGGCATTGGGTTCAGATCAAATGTGCCCTGCACCCAGGGATGTGCAGATTGGTAGTAGCAACCAGCCATGACAGGCCTTGATAACATCTTATGCTGTCATCAAACTATGTTCCTTAAGAGTGTGAAACTTGTGAAGACAGTTACCTAGCAGGTGTTAGACAGTGTATGCACATCCAATATTATTGACATTCTTAGGTTCCAAACTGAGGTAGGAATCCCTGCAAGAGTCTCCCTATCTCTGGCCTGTTAGTCTTCCCACCCTTGAGTGAAGGTCAGATGACGAAACTTTCCAAACCTGAGTTCAACCACTGAGCCATTGCTAATGGAGTCATGGGCTCTCATTGCACAACCTAGCTAGTCTTCATGCTTGATAACAAGCATGGGTCAAAAGGTCAGAGGCTGTGACTGGAACTCGTGTTCCCATGAAGAGAGAGGTCAAAAAGCAGCTCTTCCTTAAAAATGTAAGGTCTGTATACTTGCACCCATTTAATACACAAGCTGTGCAATTTTATGAGATAATTACTCTATCTGTCAGACTCCAATTTACTGTTAAGTAAATACGCTACTGTAAGTTTGTGATGCTGATTCTTACATAGGCAATTCCTAAAAAAATATTTTACTTGGCTCCCCTTTCATATCTTTAGGTGAAAAACTATGCAAGTCATCATGGGCAGCATTAAAATTAAACATAACAAATGTAAAACAAAACACTTTAACCAAAACAAAAAAAAACGGAAACTAGTATGGACAAGAACGGAGTATAAAACTGTATAAAATACTGAATTTAATAAACCATTTTAGCGCTTTCATCTCCTAAGAGACTTCATCAAAAATAAGACCAGAACATTATTCAATTTACATTTAAATACTAAAAGTCCTATGACATCACAATTAATCAATTTAAAAAGACAATGACACACACAAAAAATTCCTTTGAATAACTAAACACAATACAATTATATAAAACAGCCTTGGAACAACTTTATAAACTGTCTAGGTCTACAAGAGGGCAGTGAGACCAGCTATGTTATATGGGTTGGAGACAGTGGCATTGACAAAAAGGCAGAAGTCAGAGCTTGACGTGGCAGAGTTGAAGATTTTAAGATTTGCACTTGGTGTGACGAGGGTGGACAGGATTAGGAATAAGTATATTAGAGGGTCAGCCCAGGTTGGAAGGTTTGGAGACAAAGCCAGAGAGGAAAGATTACATTGGTTTGGACATGTGCTGGGGAGGAATGCAGAGTATAGTGTGAAAAAGATGCTAAGGATGAAGCTGCCAGGTAACAGGAAAAGAGGGTGGCCTAAGATAAGGTTTATGGATGTGGTGAGAGAGGACATGTAGGTGGTTGGTGTGACAGAGCAAGATGCAGAGGACAGGAAGAAATGGAAACAGTTGATCTGCTGTGGTGACCCCTAATGGGAACAGCCGAAAGAAGAAGAAGAAGAAGAAGAAAAAGAAGATTTCTAACAACCTCTAACAACCTTCTAACTATAAAAAGTAATATTTAAGATATGGCCCTGATTTTGGGCCTTAGTTCTTCATTATTTATTTTGTCTTTGTCCTTGGTTCTTGTGCTAAGTGTTTGAGAGGTATACCTTAATGTTTGTTTCATTTTATGGAATCTGGCTCTGTGGTGCATGTCTAGCTTCACCTATTTTAGGAGAAACAAAATGACCACTTGCTTTTACTGTTTCATGTTTTCATTCATCTTAGTGATCCAATGACAAACCCGTTAGCCATACTAGAGACAGAGGCCATCATATACTGGTGCACAACTTCTTGTCCAAGATTACAAAAAAGTCTAATAAAATGATACAAAATAGCTGATGTGATTAACATACTTAAAAACAATGTAAGTCTGAAACACCTTTTTTCTACCATCAGAACATCATGACTTCTTGATGCTGACATTAAGCCAGCCAGAACAAGCTATTTGCAGAATTATTTTATCTATAGTAGACACATATTTTACAGTAACTTTAACTCACAGGTACAAACCCATACAGTTGCAGGCGCACACACACACACACACACACACACACACACACACACACACACACACACACACACACACACACACACACACACACACACACACACACACACACACACACACACACACACACACACACACACACACACCGACATACCCACACAGATATGTGCAGTTGCATTAGTGCAGAATCACAACCATTTTTTGTTGTCTTTTTTGTTTAGATCTGAAAGACATGACAAGTGAAAAAGGAAGCTTCAAAATATGGTTAACTATATGGGCAAATCTATCTTCAACAGATTTTAGCGTATGCACACAGGCATTGTTTTTTCATAGTAAAATATATTTGCTTGTGAGCATGAAAACTGTCTGTGAATATGTGTGTGCACTCAGCTTTGTTTTGTCATAGAAAAAGAAGTTTGCCTAACAGCATGGGGCATACGCCCTTTCTAGGAGTGTGACGATTGTAGTATGCCATCAGTTTTTAATCTCAGCATTGAACTAGGTTAAACTGGAAAATGTGTAATGGTGTAATGTTCCATTGCTGTTATAAACTTTTATTGCATAACTGAGCAACGCTATAGACATATTGCCATGTTGTTGTGACTCATCCCATACAGTAAAGTTACTATACGGTTTACGTCTTGGTCTGTCATCATTTATTGACTTACATCTCAATCACAATCAAACGACCTGAATGTTGCACAAACTGAATTTAGAAAAGGCAATTGTATAAAGAATACAGGATAACAGACATATCAACTAGATCAAACTCTGCCTCACCTATCAACTTCCACTTAAATGGCTGCTTATCTTTGCCTACCTGAAACCTCCCATTTCATTTATTTTAAATTTGCTGACCGTGAAAGTCCAACTAGGACAGAGCCTATTTTCAGTGGAGGCCTGTGGAGAAGCACTCCAAACGCATGTCTTTGGAATGTAGGTGGAAACCAGAGTACCCAGAGGAAACTCATGCAAATGCAGGGAGGACATGCAGACTCCACACAAAAGACACCCCAGCCAAGAATCGAACTGGAAGACCTCTTGCTTTTAGGTGACAATGTTAACTGCTATCCCACTGCACCACCCATCTAAAGATGAAAAAAAAAAAAAACAAGAAGTTGATGGAGCAGTGCAGCAGCTAGCTTCTGTGTCTGACTATTGATGATAGATGATTCATGTTCTGTTACTCTGTTGTAACTCTTATCCATACAAGCAAACCTGACTCATCCTGTCACAGTGGACAAGTACTCAAACAAACTTTCTTCTTGATTATGAATCACTTAAAGAAAATTTAGACTAATTACAGTTTCATCTAATTTGTCTGAGTGTAATCAACAATGCAGATCCAAACTACAATAAAAATACATTATTGAGTAGAAGCTACCAGGCCCCACAACCTTAGAATTTTATAACTAGTCACTCACACTCACCAAAGCAGGCCGTATATCACAAATGAAGCTATAACTTTAAAATTACTAGTGGGTATTCACCCCATTCTACCTAGTTCTGTTGGGCTACAGCCTCTCAAGCCTGTGCTGCTTTGTGCCTTTGTGAGTAGGCTATCTGATGTTGTGATCCAGAGAATTGTGGGTAATGGGACACTTCTCTTCCTGCTTTCATCATGAGTGAATCATGGGCAGAGGTTTGATGATGTTAGCCAAAGGGCTGCAGGAGCTTGCAAAGAGCTCCAGGGCATCACACTGACACTTTGTAGGAAGATGCAGTGGCCAGTGGTCAGCTTTGAAGTTCCTTGCATTCTGTCTTTTATCTGACCATTGTAAGGATAGTATTAGGGACCCCCCCTGTTAATCCTTATGTGGTCCATGCACCAAATATCCACAGTAAGGGAATGTAGGATTCTAGTCTTTTGTGTTTATATCATTGAGTGACCATGCTTAAACACTGGCACTTAAGGGGATTTTTAAAATTGTATGCCTCTTGCAGACAGTACTATATCGGTGCAGGTACTGGCTGTTGGCCTTAAACTGCAAGCCAAATGAGTTACTTGAAGTTTTTTTTTTTTTTTTTTTTTTTCAGGTATTGAAAAATAGAAATTATCTGTTGATATATGGTAGTACAGAGATTTAACTGCGAGTGGCAGCAGAAAACTGGGGAACAAAGGGGTCAGTGACACTTTTTAGCATGACTTATGATGGCATGCTATGCACCAGCAGTGGGTACATATGCCCATGAGTAACAGAAATAAAGATTTTTAGAACTCTGCCAATTTGGGGGTGGGGTGACAGAAAGGGATATGCCAGCTGTTACCCATCACAGAGGGCTTACAAAGTCATACCACTGCATTGTCCATTTCAGTGAATGGTCCCTTTGTTCCATACCATAGGATTATATTTGATAATCTAGTCAATTATTTAGATTATAGCAAACTATTAGGTGCTCTATCACATCAGAGCATCATGACCCCAAACTCCCTAAGCCTTGGAAAGCTATTTATTCATTTTCTAACTTTTTCATACTTTTAGCTGCCCATGCATTGTTTGTAGTTGCACTTAATATGAGCATGTGCCATTTGGTTGGGTGGTCTTCCAAAGAAAGGGATTAATGTGAAGGAAACTCCCAGAAACCATTTAGTGCAACAATGGAGTATTCACTTTTCTCCTCTGTTGTGAGACTTCAGTGTAGGTATATTTATGTTCAGGGCTGTAGGGTGGCTCATCCTCTGGACAAAAAAAACTTAGTCTAAAAATCACTGACATTGATTTCAGCGAGTTATGTTTGGAGTACCGTTATTCTCTGGAAAGATAGTCCATCTAACTTTATGAATCTACTACTGTCCAGTTAAAGTTAAAATACACTGCAACAGTGGAAAAAAAACCTCATTCAACAATAGCGTATGCAAGGAAAACTTGATGCATATGGTTTACTTTCTAATCTAATTGCTGCCTTTTATTTATATCATCAATTTTTCATTGGTTGTATATCAGATATTTAGAAAATGTTATTACAAATCACATTCATAAGGAGATATGCTGAATACATATAAAATTTCTATATCATCACCTCTATCTGAAAATATATTTTGGCACAAATATAGACACTGGTCATCTTCTTTCGGCTGTTCCCGTTAGGGGTCGCCACAGCGGATCATCTGCTTTCATTTCTTCCTGTCCTCTGCATCATGCTCTTTCACACCAACCGCCTGCATGTCCTCTCTCACCACATCCATAAACCTTATCTTAGGCCTTTCCTCTTTTCCTCTTACCTGGCAGCTCCATCCTTAGCATCCTTTTCCCAATATACCCATTATCTCTCCTCAGCACATGTCCAAACCAACGCAATCTCGCCTCTCTTGCTTTGTTTCCAAACTGTCCAACCTGAGCTGATCCTCTAATATACTGATTCCTAATCCTGTCCATCCTAGTCACACCCTGTGCAAATCTTACCATCTTTAACTCTGCCACATCCAGCTCTGACTCCTGCCTTTTTGTCAGTGCCACCGTCTCCAACCCATATAACATAGCTGGTCTCACTACCCTCTTGTAGACCTTCCCTTTCACTCTTACTGGTACCCGTCTGTCACAAATCACTCATGACACTCTTCTCCACCCATTCCACCCTGCCTGTACTCTCTTCTTCACCACTTTTCCACACTCACCATTACTCTGAACTATTGATCCCAAGTACTTAAACTCATCCACCTTTACCAACTCTACTCCCTGCATCCTCACCATTCCACTACCCTCCATCTCATTTACACACATATATTCTGTTTTAGCCCTGCTGACCTTCATTCCTCTCCTCTCTAAAGCATATCTCCACCTCTCCAGGGTCTCCTCAACCTGGTCTCTACTCTCACTATATATCACAATGTCATCTGCAAACATCATAGTCCACGGGGCCTCCTGTCTGATCTCATCTGTCAACCTGTCCATCACCACTGCAAATAAGAAAGGGCTCAGAGCTGATCCTTGATGTAATCCCACCTCCCCTTAAACATATCTGTCACTCCCACTGCAGTCCTCACCAATGTCACACTACCCTCATACATATCCTGTACCACTCTTACATACATCTCTGCCACTCCCGACCTCCTCATACAGTACCACAACTTCTCTCTAGGCACCCTGCAATATGCTTTCTCTGAGTCCACAAAGACACAGTGTAACTCATTCTGACCTTCTCTGTATTTCTTCAACAACACTGTCAGAGCAAACATTGCATCTGTAGTGCTCTTTCCTGGCATGAAACCATACTGCTGATCACTAATCATCACCTCCCTTCTTAACCTAGCTTCCACTACTCTATGATGATGATGATGATGATAGACACTGGTCTTTTTTTTGCATTAAGCTATATGCATTCATATCTGCTTGCATCACTTTAACTGGCCTACCTACTCTTACATTCAATAATTGTAGAAGTGCAGGTGAACAACATATACTTTTGTCAGTGGGTTTCATTGACTCTAACAAAGGATTTGCTTCAGTTTCACATATGCAGATTGATGGAATTAACAAAATGCAGCCTGTAGACTTCAAATGGATTCTTAACTATCTGTCTGATAAAGATAACAGAGTTTGTATCTTTTTTAGTTTTCCTTTTCAAACTCCCATTGTCTTGGCATTCTTTGTGCCACTGTTCATGAGCTTTTTCTTTTTCTCCCCTGTATATCAATTAATTCACTCCTTAACTCATTTCTTGTAATCTTTAAGTTATTTATGCTGATGAAATTATTTTCTCAAGAAACCGTGTATCATCATCTCCACAAGTGGAGTGCCTCAGAAATCAGTCTTTGGACTGCTCCTTTGTGGCATTTACTTCTCAGAAGTAAAGGCCAATGTCAGTGGTCTCTGGTTGACTAAATTTGCAGATGATTGCAAATTAGGAGCTGTCATTGAATCTCACAATGTACTCCAGGAGGGGCTGACACAAACAACTGGTGTCAGAGCCACGGACTAAAACTAAATGCCAAGAAATACATAATAATATCTTTTGGGAAGTCATCCATCCCTGGTTACTATCATATTGACAACACACCTCTTAGAGCTGACACACTAGTCAGGGACTTAGGGATAAACATATATAGTAATGTAACCATTGACCATCACGTGTCTACAGTGGTGAGGAAAACATTTTATGTTGCGCAACTTATAAACAAAGGTATGGTGTCTGAGTCCAAGAAAGTCTTTTTTCCACTGTATTCAGCATTCATCAGACCTGTCATTGAGTGCAATGCCGCCGTTGGTATGTACCTAACCAGGCATACCCAACAATTGGAGCATCCACAAAGGTTCCTCACTAAAAGAATACAGGGAGTAAGTAAAATGTCCTATGCAGACTGCCTCAAGGCCATATCCCTGTATTCTGTCTCCTACAGGCTTTTGAGGGAAGATCTATGCCTGGCATGCAGGGCATTGTCAGACCCCACTCTGATGGACCTCCTGCATATCCACAAAAACAAACAGCACCAAAATTACCTGTTCTAAAGACTTAAACCTTGCCTGTGATATAAATAGGGCATGTTTGAGAGATAGGTATGTATCCCAAAGACTACCTCTTCTATGGAACAGGCTCACCAGCCATGTGAAGCACAGTTTCTTCCTAACACAATTGGATAGAAAACCAGAAATTCATCCCTGGTTTGGCACCTATCTCTCTCATGAACACAGGTAACCTGTAAATGGTTCATCTCCCAGGCCCATGCTTACACTTATCAAGAGTATCACAACTTGTCAGAGATTTGGGATGCATGGCTAGGCTTAAAAAGGCCCGTGTGGTCATTAGCCTAGTAAATACCTATGAACCTATGACCCTATGAACCAAGTAATAATGCTTTGTCCCAATCACCGCTTCTTTTCTTCTTGTCATGGAAGTCAGTGGCAGTCTCCATACCTTCTTATTCTTAATAACAGTAATGTGATTTCTCTCACCCTCACAGGCAAGGAAAGTTTTACAAACAAATTCTCAAAAGAAAGCAATAGTTTTCCTCTAACAGTGTCCACATAAAAATGTGATTAGTCACTAGGCAGGTAAAGCTTGCCATAGCCCTAGTGTGCTGACATGTTCTATGGTTATAGCACAAAAAATCCTCCTTCTGTGTAGTAATTTTCACACAGAATCAAGAGTATCAGAATGTCAATCTCTTCCTGATATTGCTGTGTTTTTGAGCTATAATTATAAACTGAACAGAAATAAGTTGTCAGATCTATTAGGCCATGGTATAATAAAAGCTACTGAAAAAGGAGATATACAGAAAAAATAAAGAATGCTCATTCCATATGCAGCTAGTGACTTATGGAAGTGACATGAAAGAAACAGAAAAGCATATTAATTAACAATGGTCTGTATTCGAAAATTATGGCAATGTCAAACAGGTGACTGGGAACAGGCTTACGTTTACATACAAAATACAGCAATATTAGAAGCAGGACTGTAGCTAAATAGACTGGATTACTCAAATGGATGGTGGTAGGGAATCCACACACAGAGGTATTTAAGAAGGGCATAAAGGGGAAGGAAGTATGTATGAAAGGAAGGATATTATATGAAATTAAGGCCAGACTTGATTAGCTAAGTGTCATCTTCTGCTATCAGACAAATATAATGTAATGATTTAATGTAAATGCGTTAGACCCAGCCCCTTAAGTTTTTTTTTCACCTCTTGTCTCAGCTACTGCACATCTGAGCAGTGTACTGTGCATGTGGATGGTATGCATATGCTGACACTTCCACAGTACATACATATGCTGACACTTCCACAGTACATACATATGCTGACACTTCCACTGTACATACATATGCTGACACTTCCACAGTACATACATATGCTGACACTTCCACTGTACATACATATGCTGACACTTCCACAGTACATACATATGCTGACACTTCCACAGTACATACATATGCTGACACTTCCACTGTACATACATATGCTGACACTTCCACAGTACATACATATGCTGACACTTCCACTGTACATACATATGCTGACACTTTCTCTGTACATACATATGTTGACACTTCCACAGTACATACATATGCTGACACTTTCACTGTACATACATATGCTGACACTTTCTCTGTACATACATATGTTGACACTTCCACTGTACATCAGTAAAATGCAAGAGTCGAATTATACAAGCTGCTTGGTTCTTGAATTCTTCCTCATCATATGTCCATGTCTTCCTTCTCTTGCTGTTTCGGTACTATTCATTTTCAATGAGCTACTTACTGGAAACTAGTAGTAGCAACAGTGCAAGAAGGGAATGACACAGAACTATGACGGGGAGGATTTCTGTTATTTATTGAGGATGGGATTCTGTTTTTATTAGCTTTCTATTCATATATAATAATTGCAAATTACCAAAATTAAAAAAAAGAAAAACTGAAAACACTGAAAAACAACAAATGCCGAATATCAGTTTTATCCTTTAAAGTCACCTTTTGCAGGAGAAAGCAAGCCCCCTGTGCCCCCCCCCCCAATGTGGTAGGGCAATATCTGTTTCGTCTCATATATCTGTATTTTTCATGACAAATTTTCCATGATTAAAATTTTATGCTTTCCATGTCTGTGAAAGCAGAAAAAATAAAGAACTAAAAATGTCAATAATCTTTAATAATGAAACTTAGAGAAAACTGAATTGGGTGGCTGCAGTGGTTAGCATTGCCACCTCACAGCATGAGGTTCTCTGGTTTGATTCTCTGCTGGGGTACTTTTTGTGTGGAGTCTGCATGTCATCCTTGCGGTCATGTAGGTTTTCTCCCACATCCCAAAGACATGCTGCAGGTCTAAATTAGCCCTGAGTGTGAGTGAGTGCATGTGTGTGCCTCCTGTGGAATGTTGGGCACTGGGCTGACAACCTGACACCATAAAACTCCACTGCCAAATGTTCTGCAGACTGTTGTTCTGCCATGGTGACCCCTAATGGGAAAAGCTGAAAGGTGAAGAAGAAGAAGAAGAAGAAGAAGAAGAAGAAGAAGAAGAAGAAGAAGATGAGGAAACTGGATAAACATAATTATTCAAAGAAAGAAAAATCAAAAAGCCATTAGATACATTACAGACATTTAACCCTGTGTGGGTGTTTTAACTGAAGTTTGTTACCACTTAAAAATACAATGTGGAAAGGTTTAAAGTTTCATTCATACTCCCAATAAGTAGTTCTTGTAATGACTTAAAATGTAAAGTACCCAAATGGTTCTGTAGTGTCAAGGGATAAAGCCCTAACTACAAAACAGACAACTTAAGTATGGGCAGCAGCTTGGGCATAAAAAAAGCCAGGTGAGGGGATCTGAAGTGAATGGCTAAAAACAGCTTGCCCATTCGGGGGAGAGGGGGGTCCTAGTAGGCCGTGACTCCATTGCAAGAAGAGTCTTTCTTGTATGCAGACTGTTAATTAGTTGACACAAACTTGGTATCTCAACCCTGTAGTAGTAGCAGCTCTGCAGGTGTGTGTGTGTGTGTGTGTGTGTGTGTGTGTGTGTGTGTGTGTGTGTGTGTGTGTGTGTGTGTGTGTGTGTGGAGATAGCCAGCCCAAGGGAATGAATACATTTTATATATATATATATATATATATATATATATATATATATATATATATATATATATATATATATAGTTACATAGGAGTTACAAGGTAACTAAGCCACGAGGCCATTCTGCCTCACTAAGACCCACCCTTAGGCCTTGCCTGTCTTTTCAAAAAGGACCTGACCGGTCATGTGAGGGGTGAATTTGTGAATACCCAGCCAGTTGTCCAGCTCTTTTTAAAGTCAAACAGTGTGTCACTTTGCTTAATATGGAGAGATTGTGTATTTCAGAGAGTGGGCAGGTGCTGTATGACAAATCTGTCTTTTTAGTCTTATTTATTTGTTAGATTTAGGTCTCTGACCCTAGTGTTAGCTGGACTGGATCTCTTATATGCCAATAAGCAAAGTCATCCCTAATGAGAAACAGAGTTCACCCAAAGGTAGTTGATCTCTATCCTCTGGATTTCCCCTTTGTGACTGACCCTCCCTTTGTAGTAATTTTAGAAGCAGCATATATAATATCAACATAAATACTATATTAGCCAGAATCAGTAGGAGGTATGCTTCACTACATTTCCAATAAAATCATGAATGCTCTTCTGTAAATTAAATCCCACATTCATGATTCCCCTCACATACAATTTAATGAATTCTGTTTTTATCCTCCCCTGTTAAAATCTTGGGGTTAAAACTGATGGCCCATTTGCATTCTCCACTTACTTGTCCTGCTCCCCTGTGCCTCCATGATGGTAATGCTGCGGTTCTGAATTTGTATACATTAATCTTTTATTAACAGCTACTCAGTCAAAGAAACATTATCGTATTGCATTGCTGCAGCTAACAAATTTTAATTGCGTCAACCTCACAATGGTAGAAGCCCTTGCATGTTGTAGTATCACCTGCACCTGCTCTTTACCAACCAGATAATAACCTGTCAGACAGCCAAGAGTCACAAACTGTATCAAACCCAGGACATCCAAATGTCACATTCTGATAGCCTTTCCTCCATTACAAAAGGCAAGTAAATGCAATTCCACTAACTACTGCTAAATTGCTATTATGCTACTCTGTCTGAGATGGCAAGGATGACCCCTCCCTTTTGTCTAGGTCTTTAACTGTCATTGGCAGGAAGTGCAAATGCTGTAGCATATCAACCATTACTTTTCAAGCCTGCACAAACTCCTGGGTCTTCACCAATCATGTCAGGTCGTTGTAGACTTTGTAAGGTTTGGCTGTCATGATCAAAAGTGGTGCCAGGTGAGGTTCCGGCATTTTTTTTTCTTTTTCTGTTCTTCCAAACCTCACACAATGTACTATAGGATGATCTTTGGTTACAGCAGTTTTTATGTTTTTATTTGACATTTCATCAAAGGTGTCTTCATAGGTTTATAGGTTCATAAATAAATACTATATGATTAGTCTGCAGACCATTACAAAAACTAGCCAATATCCCATATTCAAAAGTTCCCACCAGTCTCAAATAGGACAGAACTTGATAAACCAGGGGAGAATTTGAGGCTGCCCATCCAATTATCTAGATTTACTTTGAAGGTGGCAATTGTGCTACTCTGATTAACATATAGTGGACATTTGCTTCAGAGGTGGGATGTAAATCTATTGTTGCATGTCTTATCAGTTGATGAAGGTTTAGTTCCTTTAACCTGTTTTCTGAGAATCCATTTGGTCTGTGAAGTAATACAAGGTTAAAGAAAGTCAGATCTTTCATGGCTCAAAAGGCTAGACACAGATTCCCATATTAGAGTCTATAAGAAACTGAGTACAGGCTGTTAGTCTGTCTTAATAACTGTGATTTTTAAGGCTACTGATGTTTTTAGTTTGGAACATCTTAGGTCTGTCAACATGACTGATAATGTTTAGACAAATGCATGCCAAAAAGAAGCATTATATTCAGTAATAGCCCTAATGAGATACCTGTAAAGGTAAATTAAGACTTCTACGTATCTAATTGAGATGCCTGTGGAAATTAGATGAGCCAGGTATAAAGCTTTCTAGACTACTGCAGATACATGATATTCAAACGATAAGCAATTATCAAGAAGGGTGTGTGGATCCCTCGTAACAATGTCTGATTGGAGGGGTATGTCACCTATATGGTATGTCAGAATGTTTTGTTTACCAAAATTAATTATACTACATTTTTTTCACATTTAATTTAAAACCATTGTCATTGCACCAATTGCAATTCTGTGTCAGTGGATGATCAAATAACAACTCAATTTACAATTATCTGCACATTTAAATAATAAAATGCTAGCAGTGGTGGCCTAAAGGTCTGAGAAATATATGCCAAATAAAAGAGGACCCAACAATGATCCCTGTTGTACACCATTGGTAACTTTTTTGCTTTCAGAAATGGTTCCTGTAACTCTAATCACTTTGGCTCTGTCAGAGAACTAGTTAGCTGTCTTCCACACAGTATAAAGCTTTATATTCAGATTTACAAGCTTCTTTCATAGTTTCATAGGTAAGTAGCAAGCTTGCTCTCCTTGTAGGCCATTTTTTTAGCCTAGCTAGTTTCCCTCAAAAGTGGAAATCACACCGTGTACATTGTGTCTGTGAGCTAAACATCTTAACCATTATGCCAACCCCAAAACTCCTGCCAACTCCTAACCCTTATTATCAATAATGCCTGCATGAGAAATAGTGACAAAGGCACTGGTCAGGATCAGATCTGATGTATGTACTGCATAACCACTTTCCACCTATTTCATTGACTTTTTCAAAGAAATTGATAAGGTTAAAGCACAATTTTTCTTTGACAAAATCAAATTGATAACTATCTAGGATGAACATATTTTAATTGCCATAATATTAAGGTTTGAAATAATGCATTCTAAAGCTTTACATACAGGGCTAGTAAAATTAATGGGCTTATAGTTACTAGGATTTGTTGGGCCACTCTGCAACAGCATTTGGCATTACAACTGCTGTTTTCCAGGCTTCAGGAATATTAACAGTGAAGAAACTTAGATAAAAGAAGTTAAAAAGGAATTCAGATCGGCCATATTTGTCAGTGATAATCAGCCAGCCTGATATGCTGCCTGGACCCATGGAAGAGGCATTCTTAACTTTTGAGAGGGCTGACAAGACTTGTTGCATAGTAATTAAAGAGGGTAGCTATAACTATGAAATTTATGGAATAGCGATAACTGTGGATGGAGTAGAATTTGCACTAGATTTATCAACTAGGACATTAGCTGTTTACTTTAGGTCAGAGTAGGTATTACAGTGGACAAATGCTTTACATTGTTGGTGTTAGTTTGCAACTTCTTGACATACTTAAATATTTGTAGTTGTTTTTAGTTTTAGTGACTATTTTAAAGTCGTATTCAGCATTGAGCTTCCTAATGGGTATCTTAAGCTCTTTAGTAGTCTACTTAGTGTTGTCTTAAGGTAAATAGAATGAGATTGCATTGTCCTTTTTTGCTCACTACCCCTTGGCTAACAGTCTAGCTGTTCTGTCCTAACTGAGTCTCTTACTACACCAAAACATTTTGTGAGCTAGACACCTAAATATTCCTACATATATTCTGAGACATTCAAAAAGCTATCATAGATACCTGATATCATAGATTGTACTTATATTGTATCAACCCTGTATTTGTTACACCATGACATGAGATATATTTAACCTTCTCTTTCACTGCAGATAATATTATAATAAATGACTATAACAAAACCAATCAGTCATAGACACTGACTTAGCGTTGTACCCTGTACTTTTTGTGCTTTAAATTTAGCTCTGGTGAATTCCCACTGTAAATGTTACTACCATATACCTTCTCTTTAAATTACCCCACTTATACACACTACTATTAGATAATGATTTGTTTACTCTTATGTGAAGTGCTGGCAACATCCAAGTTTTTATCCCTGAGCTAATTGAAATACTATTTAAGTAGTTATCATTTTTGATCTTTTATGCAAAACAACAATTACATATAATTTATTTTCTCAAATTATACCACTCAAAGACAGGGGCTATTAACTTGCTACATTATTGCACTGGGACAAATGAGCAATATTTGCCCATTCTGTATTGTAACTGTACTAGAAAGGGTGTTTATCACTTAAGATGGTTTTACTTATTTGTTGGCACTGCTCCTACCAGTGGCTGCATTTCTGTAAAGCTGCTGACAGAGTAACTGTAGTACTTACTGGCCTTCTTGTCACATGCTTATTAATAGACCTACTCCTTTTGTTAAAATTAAATCCACCCTTTTTACATACTTTTGTACCCCCTTAGTATTATACCAGTTATATCCTAGTGATTGCCTACCATACTTGCACTTTATCTGGCTAATAGTACTCTGTCATGAAACATGACTATTCCTCAGTTGCTGTCTTGTTGAACCTTATTTTTGATTCCATATTTTTACTGCAGTTTTGCTAGAAATACAATGGGGGTGGCCTGGCTCACTGTAGCTGATGAGCCTCATGCTGCAAATGTTGTGCCGCATGGTTGGAAGGCTGCACATGCATGGAAGCATTCTGGCACCTCCTGCAGGCAGCTATTCCAGAACTTGCAAGGTTGCCATAGGAGTGGGCTAGAGCATAAAAAATACTAGCCAGCAGCAGTATGATGTTACACCAGAATCATTTATCTCCTCACTAGCCCCATAGGTGGATCAGGTAAAGCCTGAACGGAGGCTAAGGCAGGTCCAATAGACCCAATTAATGAGGAGTGAAGCTGCTGGTAGCTGACGGTCAGCTGTGAGGCAACTAAAAAACTTAAATAAATGAGTGGATAATGTAGACAAACATGCTAAGTGAGTCAGGTAAACAACCTAGGCTGCACTGGAATAATGACCAGGGTCTCCCACATTCCAAAAGAGGCATTAGGACATATCTCTGCACCCAATACTCTTTCAAACCACTAACAGATAATTATCTTCTGTGCCTTATTTCATTTTCTTAGTACACTGTGTAATACTGAAACTGATGTGGCCCTTGGTCCAAAACATATCCGCCTGCACCTTCTAGGTACTGAAGGTGACATTTCATGAAACTCAAGAGTCACAGTCTCTATACACACGTGCAAATATTTGGAAACCATATCTTACCTCTAAGTCTTTATGACCTTTCTCTTTTTGGAAGTCTGATAAGATGTCTGTTACACAGAATATAAATCCATGGAATTCTTGGTTATATTTGTTAACCTTACATTTTTTTTTTTAATTGAGAATGCATCACTTTCTTTAAAAGCTTCTGAAACAAAGTCTCAAACAGATGTTATCCTTTTCTTTTGCTTTCTAGATACCATAATACCATCACTAATATTTCTAACATTTTCTGTGCCATTTAAGATTTGTTATTCTTTAGGTGCAGATTTCACCCAGAAAATGCATTTGTATATTCTTAGCCTCAGGTGTTTAGAAACTATTATTTTCCTGATGACTGGCTGGTGCTTTAGCTCATAGTAACTGGATCTGCTGAATGCCTGAACTCCTTTCATATCTAGAAATATGCCAGCCATTTTGACTGTCAAATGTCCTCCATTGAAATGGATGTGCTATCAATCCTCTTATCAACGTAGCCAATGACCTCATCCAAAATTCTGAACTTAGATGGAGTGACTTCTGTTGACACCAAACATTTTCTTTAATGTATCTTCTGCTCTTTGTTCTTTCTTTACCTTGCTGTTTTATATGCAGATGTACACTTCTGTGGAGTTGGCAAACTAACTTTAATGAAATAAGTTGGATTTTTTTCAACTTTTCTATGTCATGAAATAACATATCCATCTTGAAAACTGTTTGACAAATTCATATCAGTTTTAAGTAATTCAGTGCCATAATCAGCCTTAATTTATATTCAATAAAATAATGTTATTGTGATCATCATGTTCCCTTCACTACATCTGACTTGATACAGTTATTCTTTGCTATAACTGCAGTTTCAGATATTCCTTTTATTGGTTTACTATTAAAGAATAATATAATGGTGTAAAATAGTTTTAATGCTGACATAGGATGCAAGCCAGATGATGCAGTCTGAGTTTAGAGCTGTCTGCTTTGGTATTCTGCGTGCTGCTTATGGCTGAATCTTGTCAGTGGCCTTTATTGTACCAAATACACACTTATCTGAGCCGTTAGTATTTATATTCTGCTTCTATGGAACATATTCACTTGCAACTATATTTTATTCTGTTTGCTCTACAACACACTTTTTTGATAATTTTTTGCCTCATGCCTACCAACCATCAGTCTTCTTATCCACTCAATGAGACATTATGCTATCCACGGAGAGGTTGTCATCCAGGCTGTGAGGGTGATTTGTCCTCTCACCAGCATCCTGCCAATGCAAGCAATTTATTTATAGCTTAACTCTTCCCTGATTGTGAAGTAAACACTTGTATTGCTACAATGACCACCTATGCCTCTCACCCAGGAGCAAATGCATGGTGCTATATATGTGCCAACAATGGCCACTGTCATCAACTGAGGTGATCACACTCATATCTATCTTGCACAGCTCCCTGCATCATGTTGACTGTATTGCAGAAGAGGCTCTGTCTTTACAACAGCAGCAGAAGCTAGACAGGAACCAACATGCTTCCCACAAGATAGGTACACCCAGCCTCCCTGCATGTGTCATCAACCAGCCAAGTAACTATTCAATCTGTTCTCATCTTGACTGTAGTTAAAGCTTTATCCTTCTATGATACTAGCTTGACTTGCTTTTGTGGGCTTGATCTGCACACTCTTTCACTGGACATATGCTCTTATGAATAAATCTATCAACACGACTACTGCATAATGGGAATCTCAGTTGCTTTTTAAATAGCTTGGTAAACTGGATATTAGCCACTACATCTGTATGACATCTGTTTATGTTCTGCTTGTTTGGCTTGTTCCTCTAGCAACTCAAGAGCTCTGACATACTTTAATAAATAATTTAATACTTTAATAAATCATTTAATAAATAATTTAGTATAAGGCATGGTTCCCTGAGAGTTTAACTTGACTATCATTATGGATTTACAAATTTATACTATCTGAGTTTTAATTTCACATCAGTGACACTTGAGAGACAGTTCTTGGTTGTAATCCATAATGTTGTCTGGTGCATACCTGCTGTTTTAGTACTGTACTGCACTGAATTTCTAAACTTATTTATGTATCCTTTGTTGACTGGGTTTGCACCACTGGGATATTGGCCTTTTTTCTGGGACAACATGAGGAGATATTCATGCCAACTAGGCAAAACTTGGCCAGAACACTGGGGGACTTTCCTTACTCTCTGGTGCTGCTAGGTGGTGCCAGGGAGCTGCTACTGTAGTTCCAGGAATTCCAAATGGAAGAGATTGCAGCAGAGCTGGAGAGAAGAACAGGAGATGATTTACTGAATAAAGAAGAAGAAGGAAATGAAATAACTGTTACAGAGTTAGAACATGGAGGACTGGAGACACAAGTGCTTGTAGATTTGATGAACCAGGCAGAGCAAAAGAAGGGAAAGGAAACATGATGGAGTGACACGGTGGAGAGTATTACAGGAGGAAGAAATTGAGAGGTTGGAAACACAAGCAACAGTTGCTGAAAGGAAAACAGTGTAGGTATTCACAGCTGGTAGATTAGCTAGTATTCAGGGTTTACATCCTCTACAGGGATTTTTGTTACAAAAAAGATGTTATGTCGATGCAGCAAGGCAAGGAAGAATGTGAGAAGAAACTGAGAGAGGACAAACATTTGTAGTTTCTCATCAGCCACAGAGAAGATGACCAGTAGTAAGAATAAAAAGTAAAAGTGATTGTAATGCAAACAGGAATGACATTATGGAGACATAAGAGCATTAATTCATTTGGAAGCTGAAAAGTGTAGTTAAGAGTCATTGGAAAGTTTTAACTTGTTGGAAAAATTATAACTTAGACTGAAAAAACTACAGTAGTACCGAGGAAAGGCTATTCATTTCAGAGCTTTGGGATTTTAACTAGAAAATAAAATAAATGTCCAATTTAGGATTACAGATATTGGTGAACATGAGTTAAAACTGTTTATTCTTTCACTATGTAGTAAACTACATGATAAAAAAAAATGTGATGAAAGAAAAGTATTGACTGGGGGTTGGGAAGTGTGAGGAAACAATGGATGTTAAGGATAGGATAATTCAACATATTTCAAATACAACAATTGTAAATGCTAAGAGAGGATTTAGTACTGATAAAAATACTTTAGTAGAATACTGCAACAAACAAAGGTATGGCCAATGTGGGGAAAAAAGAAATACAGTAAAAAATGTAAGCTTTTTTGTAGAAAATATAAAGAATTTGGACACTTCTGGTTTGACTGCCTCATATCAGAAAAGAATGAGCAGATAAACAGGAAAGTTCAGAAGAAAGACAAACAGTTGAACATATCTTACTATAGAAGATGTTGAAAGAGTAGATGTTATGGGAAGAGGAAAATGAAGAAAATAAAAGCAGGTTATTAATATACAGGAAGAGACAAAGCTTTAGTTTTAGAAATTGATGAAGGAGAAATTGTGAAAAGAGAAGAACAAGATAGTCAAAATCCATTGGTGGGAGATTTCAGAGAAACAAAAGAAAAATAAGATCTGAAAGTAAAACCCTTACAAAAAAAGGAAAAGGATGGTATATGAATTTTAGCATTAAATGTGAATAGCATCATAAACTATATCAGAGGTTGGGTGGTAGAATGATGTAAAATAATAAAAATGGATGTCTTTGCTTCCTAGATACCAGATGTAACAAAAAAAGGAGAATAAAACAGGCAGTATGGGGGGTTAAATTGTTTGGTCAGTTGGAAATGAGACATGTTCTGGAATAGGAATTCTTATAAAAAATAAAAAAATAAGAATTTTAATTTTAATAATAGTAGTACCAGGAAGGGCAGTGATATTTGATATGGGAATGAGACAAAAATGTGAACGATTAATAGTGATGTATGTATATACTAATATCATGGTGAGAAAGTTGTTAGAAGAAATAAGAAAATATGTTAGCAAATATGTCAATATTGATGTTAGGAGGATTTTAACTGTGACGCGAGAAAATAAAAGGGGAAAAATATAACATGATATTAAGGTGTTAAGGGAATTAATAAAATGTAGAGATTTAAAAGCAGGGAATAATACAGAATGGAAATATAAAAGGCCATTTTTAGGACTGAAATTGATTATGTAGTTTACTGTCATGACATAAAAGAAATAAGAGGGGTAGTAGAGATGGCAGAGTTTTCAGATCATAGAGCAGCATGTGCTATAATTGTGGAAAGCAGAAAAATAATAAAGGGGAAAGGATAAAGAGATTAACTGCAGAGTGTGAAAAGAGGGAAGAAATGATAAGAGACAAAGAAATATTATAGAAAGATCATATGACAATGAAACCACTTTATAAAAATTAGACAGAGTAACGGGTAATATATAAGTATAAAACTATATTTATAAATGGAAATAAGAATAAAAAAGAAATAAGAAGTAATATAAAGAAATTTTACAGAATTATGAGAATGGAATAGAACAAGTAAGTGACAAAATAAGGGAAACAGAAAAATAGATATATGAAAAGAATAGAGAAAAGGTAAAAATTATGTTACATGGGCAAATAATTTTTAAAGGAAAGAAAGGTGAGGCTCCCCATTATTCAGAAAAATAAGTAAAAATGAGAGAAGGAAGGAAGGAAAGGTGGATGCTAGCTTAGATGGCAAGGAAGACATAAAATACAAACAAGATAATATTACGGAAGTGGTAGAAAACTTTGTTAAGATAATGTACAGAAAAGAGGAAATAGATGGCAAGAAAAATAGAAAGTAAAAAAATATCTGAAAAGGTAAATTTTATTATAAAAAATATAACAATAGAAGAAATAGAGACAGTGATAAAAGACGGTAAGAATGAATTGGTGCAAGGATTAGATTGTATCAATCTTGAGTATTATAAGGAAATTAATAAATGTGAATGAGAAGTTTTATTTTTAAAAATATTAAATGAAAGGATGAAGAAATGTATAATCGAAGAAGACAAATATGGTCAAGTGTTAAAATTTAAATGGAAAAGGGATGAAAGAAAAAATATAAAAAGAACTGAGTCTTGTAACACTAGGGAATACTGACTATAAAATATTTATCAGTTCTACAGAAAAGATGGAGAAAGTATTATCTGAGGTGGTAGAGGAAGAGCTCCATGGTGTATAAGGAAGAAAGGTGAAAGAAATGTTAATTATAATGCAAGGAGTAGTAGAGGTGATACTGAAAGAAAATAAAGACATAAGACTGATAGCATGTGATTTAGCTAAAACCCTTGATAGAGTGAGCTATGAAACAATGTGACAGATTTTAGAAGCATATGGCATAAAAGAAGAAAACATACCCCGGGATTCATGAAGCTGAAATTTCCATGCTGCACGGAATATGGCCGCCGAGCGATCCAGGAATGTGTCGTTTTGACGTGCACAAGCCTGCCTACACTGTTCCTGCATGGAAAGCCCTGCAGTATGCTAACCAGCTCATTTGCTGTTGAAAACCATGCAAATGAGCTGAATTAGCAATTCAGAAATTAGGCAGGTCTCCGTGCAGGAACAGTGTAGGGTGCAGAAATGTATTCAGCTACTAGCCGAATACATTACTACAAAATAGAAGACGGAGGCATGACAGCCTCAAATAAAGCATGTATTCCATGTATCAGGTATATCAATGGCCAAATGTATGGCCATTGGCATGAAAAAAAAAAAAAAAATATATATATATATATATATATATATATTTTTTTTTTTTTTTAATAAAAGTTTGTTTTTTTTGGCCAGTCTTGGCCATTTAAGCATAGGGCAGCAGTATGCAAATGAGATCATGCTGAAAATACAAAAAAAAAAGGGAAAAAATCAAGTTGAGAGAAATCTGCATTTTGCCATAATAGTCAATGGCATGCAGAATTAAAACAATACCAGGGAATAGTGGTTGCTAAGGGGAAAAGCTCAGCATAAGTGTGGTAACTCAGGAGTAAGGCAGTGGTGTATGCAAATGAGGGGATTTATACTGAATCACAAATTTCTTCTGTCAGACTGCACCTAACCGCGTAGGTGCTCCAACTCCATGGCATAGACAGAAGGAGCAGCTAACATGAAAAGGGGATGTGTCATGATTGCTGTAAACACATTGGAGCTCAGTGGCCCGTGCTTGCCCTTAGCTAAGCACAGCTAAGGCAGGGTGTGTGTCTGAGGCTGTATTTCCCTTTTCCATGAAATGCAGAGCGTGTTCGCATCTAGGAAGGGCCAGTTCTGCTTAAAACTGTTTGCTTTAGCTAAACAGGTGTGTGTGGCATGCACCGGGCCTAAAATACCAAAAAATAAATAAATAAACACAGGGGATAGCAGAACTGTTGACATTTGAGCAGTGGGAATGTGAGGTGCACATCAGGGCTTAAGCAGGGAGGAACTGGGAAGGGGAAACTGCAGAAGGAAGGCAATCAAGGAGGACAAGCATAGCTAACAGGTGGAATGTATCAGAATCAGCCAATTACACAGGCAGCAGCCCAGCACACTACTATAAACTATGCAAACACCTTTCAGTCTGTTTTTTCCCACAAACTCTACACCACTGCTGTACACATTTGGGGGAATTTTAAATTGACAAATCTAACAAAACATGTTAAGGGCTTTTGTTGTTTTGATCTATCAGCATGTGCTAGAGACTGAGGGTGGTGAGGAGAAAAATGCTGACAACCAAATCAGACTGGGGAGGAGGAGAAGAGTGTTCAGACCCAGGGTAACCTACCAGGGGCTACATGATCTGGAGATTGTAGAGCAATACAGGGTGGACAGGGACATACTTCAGAAACTTGTTTAGCTGTGCCGGCCTCACCTCACAACCAGTACCAACAGAGGGGAAGCCATCCCAGTGGATATCAAGGTATGTGTAGAATTAGGAATACTAGCTACAGGCACTTTCCAAAGACCAACTGGGGATATCATGGGGGTCTCACAGGCATCTGCATCCAGGATACTGCACCAGTTCCTGGATGCCATGCAACCACATGCCACTGAGCACATTCACTTCTACAGCATCCGTGAGGAGAGGACCAGCAATATGCGTTGCTTCCACCATGTAGTAGACTACCCAGAGGTACTGGGTGCCATAGACTGCATGCACATCAACATCAAAGCACCACCTGGTGAATGGGGTAGGGTCTACATAAACTGCAAGGGCTTCCCCTCCATCAACTGCCAGGTCATGTGCAATGCCCAGGGCATTATCATGAATGTGTGTACTGGCAGCTCTAGAAGCTATCACGACTCCCACATCTGGCATTCATCACAGCTGTACCGGGCGTTTGTCAGTGGGGAAATCCCATCTGGCCAGCTGGTGGGGGATGCTGGCTACGCACTGGAGCCATGGTTGATGACACCCATCAGAAATGCACACACACCCACACAAGAATGCCATAATGATGCACACGCACAAACCAGGATCAATATAGAGCGTGTGTTTGGGATGCTCAAGTCATAGTTCCGCTGCCTTGACATATATGGTGGAGCCTTGCAGTACTATCCAGCCAATTGTGCACATATTTACAGTATGTGCCATGATACACAATATGATCTTGCAGAAACAGCTGCTTCAGGAACAAAATGGGGAAGGGCCACACAGCCCCCTACCATTGCCAAGGCCTCCACAGGCCACCACAGTGACTCAGAGGAGGAACATCCCAAGCCTGCCCCCGTAGGCAGATGGAGGCATGCCTAGTATGCCCTGGCCTTGACAAACAGGCAACACATAGCACATAAGCTGACACTGTAGGGCCCCAGGGACTGATCTCTCCCTCTCTGACTTGCAGACACAGTAAAATGGATGCCAAATATCACACCACCTATACCTGACCATGTATAGGCAGTGTACTGCATGCATCTGAAATAGTCAGCCCTCAAGCACCACCCTCACAACAGCTGCAGGCACAAGGTAAGCCAGTCTTCTCTAACAAAATAAACTAATGGAGTGGAATTTTCTAATAGCATATCTATGGTATTGATCAAGCATGTAAGGGAATGGGGTGGCTAACTGGGATAGAAGCAGACAACTGACAGCTCTGTGGGACAGCAGGAAGTGTATCCCCAGTACTGCCATACCCACACCATGCAGTACCACTCTAGTTGACAAATACCACTGCAGTATATGTGGTGAGCCAAATAACTGGGGGGGGGGTCATAGGTCACATGCATGGATGTCAAAGTGAAGGTCCCATATCCACCACCAACCCCACACAGCAGATCCGCTGTAGAAAACCATACAGAAATGCCTGGCAAAGGCCCCCATATGGTGACATCCATGAAATCCCCACCCACAGATATTTACACAGTGGTATCACAGCAGGTCTGGCAGTGGCAGTATGGCTATGAAAGGTAAGAAGTCTGAAACTACAAATGTCTATGCCAGAATAATCTGACCTGTGGTTGATACTATTATGCCTGTAGTCTGAAAGATAGGGCACACCACTATGCTAAATGGGACCAAAATGTTAAGCAAATATCAGCACAGTCTGTGCAGATGTGTATCGTGTCCAGTTGTGTCACCCCCCCCCATAATCCCATAGAATTTCAGTAACATGCTCCTAACCTTAAGCAGCATCCAGCTGTCACCCAGAGTGATGGCACAATAGTAACAGAAAGCAGTTGCACTAACACCCACAGTCAACTTACTGGTGCCATCCCAGGGGTATCTCCTGCCGGCAGCCTGAAACATATGATCATCAGAATGCACTACCTTGCTACAGATGGCCTGCGTCTGTCACAACTGGCCTGCAGGCCTCTAGTAAATGCCTATGCCTCACCAACAGTGCTCTGTTAGGGAGTGTCATGGGGTCCATAACACCAACATAACACAGTCCACAAAATGCAAAGAAAGGCCATGCTGATAACTGCTAGGAGCAAACCTGCCAGCCTCAGGGAGCCACAAATCTGGAAAAAGCCATGAATAATGGGGTGATGAAGGTCCAAAGAGAAGGACACCTGTGAAATCCTGCTCTAATAATGTTATAAAGTTGATGGAATGATTTGTATTAGCATGGGATGTCTGATGGGTACGAAGTCTGAAACTGCAATGTCAACTGTCAGCAATATCTGACTTCAACCCTAAGTGACTTGCAAAACACTTTTTCTGGAAAACCACACTTGTTTGGGTAACCAACAAGATATATGAGTCATGGATGTGGACATTCTGTGATACTCTGTACAGCCAACAAGCAGGGCTAGGCATTTAAACATGGGAATGCACTCACTGCAGGCAGGCCTAATCCTGAAAGATGGTGACATGTCTGCACCCACAGAACCCTGGGCCACAGCCATGGAGAGTAACACACCCCTCCCAGATCACTCATCCTATGCAACATCCTGACCCCAACATGTGGCCATCCAAGCAAAATGAGGTGGGCCATACATATATGTGAGACAAGTGCACACCTCCAGGCTGGTCAAACAGTCAGAAACACACAAGACCTTCCAAGTGCAGTCAACCATTGAGAAGACTCCTATGCAAAGTACTGGTAGCTACCGGCAAACATATATGATCCAGGACACCCCACCACCACATATCTTATCCCCTACAAATCTATCCACAGTCTGCCTGTTACCATGATCCTCTCTGACTTATATTACCCAGCCATAGACTGGAAATCAGACCAGGCCAGAACAGAAATGCACAGAGATTCCACCATTGTAATTTATCACCAAGGTGCTGGACTGTTTCCACAGCACCAGCAGTCAATGGCTTGCAGGCACACCTCTCAACAGGCTGGATTGTGCAAGAATACACAGCATTTGGCCCATAATCCTGGTGTGTGCATCATCCATCCTGTATTCCTCTGGTAAATCACTGTGATGATCTGAGGAGGTATGTCACGAGGTACTGAAACAATACATGACATTGTCAAATGGCATGTATGTCAGATGTCTGCTAAAACAAGCCCTGTAACCCTAGTAACCCATATGTTACTGAGAGAAATCGTCACAATCGCTGTATGGCCCATTGTCTCCTCATTTTGATAGGCTATCTCCAGATATCCTGCAGCAACAGGTTGAGAGGTATGGCTGTAGCACAAAACAAACTGGACTGGAGTACAACAATCCCTGGAATGGAGTCCCACATGTACTATAGAAGGTCACACTGGGGATGCTCATACACTTACAGAAATATCAGTAGGATCTAGGAACAGTGCACTTCCCATTGCCCTACATTATCGGTCCAGAAGATGTCTGTCACCATAGAAGTCCCTTTCATCAGGTTTTAGCCCTATAAGCTGTGTGGTGCATGCGATAGCTGTGTAACACTATAGTACAAATAACTAGTTATGTAGGAGTTCTGATCTCGGCCCTGGCAAATGTAAAAGTGTCTGTGTGTTTGCAAGTTAAAGCTTTTTGGTCCATTCAAAACCAGTACACTTTCCCTTCCCCTACTTTAGCAGTCCTGCAGATATCAGTCACCTTAGAAGTCCTTTTCGCCAAGTCTCAGCCCCATAAACTCTGTGGCATGTGCGATAACTGCGTAACACTATAGTACTGATAACTAGTTAGGTAGGAGGTCTAATTTTAGCCCTGACAAATGTAAAGAAAAGTGTGTGTGTATACAGATAAAATCTTTTGGGTCCATTCAAACCTAGTACACATCCCCTTTCCCTACTTTAGCAGTCCTGTAGATATCAGTCACTTAGAAGTCCCTTTCATCAGGCTTCAGCCCCATAATCTCTGTGGTGTGTGTGATAAACGTGTAACACTATATTACAAATAGCTAGTCAGGTAGGAGTTCTAATCTCAGTTCTGGCAAATATAAAAGTGTTTGTGTGTTTACAAGTAAAAGCTTTTGGTTCCATTCAAACCCAGTACACTTCCCCTTTCCCTACTTTGGCAGTCATGTAGATATCAGTCACCTCAGAAGTCCCTTTCATCAGACATCAGCCCCATATGCTCTGTGGTGCATGCAATAACTGTGAAATACTATAGTACAAATAACTAGTTAGGTAGGAGTTCTAATCCCAGTTCTGGAAAATGTATGTGTGTAGTTTAAAGTATTTTGTGGCCTCTCTCACTCAGTACATCACCCATTGCCGTACTTTACAAGGGCTGGTGATGTTCCTCACATTAGAAGTACATTTGGGAAACCTTCACCCTGTTAGTGCTATGGCGCATCCGATAAATGCATAACACTGTAGTAGCAATAAATAGATAGGCAGGGGTTCTAATCTCAGTCTGGGTAAGTGTGTGTGTGTGTTTGAACAGTAGCCTGTCTGGGGGGGTTGTGTGAGAACCATACCATGGGGGGGTGGACTTTGCTACTTTTTGCTGTTGCCCACTTAGTTCATGTCCCAGTATCCACATTACAAAGCCCACAGTTGTCATCCACTGTAGAAGGACCTGTAGACACTCTGCAGCCATATAAGCATTGTGCCATGAATAGATAACAAGATAGGCTGCCCATCTAATCCTTGAATATCACTCCCCATTCAGGAATCATACACAAACACAATCAGGTAGGCAGCCATACCTACATCAGTAGGTGGCCTGCAAACTGGCACAAAGATAGAACCAACAGTGTGAAATCAGCGGACTCCATGTCAGACTGCTGAACAGTCACGAGTGGAGACCCACAGGTTATGGACCTGGGTTCCCTCATGTTTGGGATCCACAACTCTGAGGACCAGCCCAATACAAAGTCGCCCCGGCTGACAATGTTTGCAGATGACTACAAGGTGGGTGTTATTATAATCCCCCACATGAGGCTGACATCCTTTACAAAGGCTTCTCTGACACCTATGACTGTTGTCAGAACCCTGGACATAAGCTCAATACCAGATAATGTGCCACCATCCTTTTTAGGTACGACATGGTTTGGATAAATTAATACATTGATGGTCGTCCACTGAACACTGATGTTGGTATAATGGAACTGGAATACAGGTTGATAGTGAGCTGTATGGTGACCACCACAGTGCCATTCTCTTCAAAACGTCCTTCCATGTGTCACTTCTCCTGACTCAGGGTGTTGAATCCAGGAAGTAAAAGGACAGTGTTTCCCTGTACATATCCCTCAGTAGGCCAATCAATGTGTACTGTAGCCCAATTGCCATGTACTCCACTGGACACCAGCAACAACAGGAGAGGCTGCAAATATACCTCACAAAGAGGATCCTGGGTACTACACACTTGCCCCATATAGGCAGACTCCAACAACTGCTATGAATCTCTGTCTCATATTGGCTACTTAAGTGTGATCTCTGCCTGACATACGTAGCCGTGTCTGACCCAACCCTTTCAGGAATGCTACATTTGAAGACACCAATCTGTTCACAGGACATGCTGGAGGGACAGGTTCATAACCCAGTGACTGGCCACACCATGGAATAGACACCACATACATGTAAAGCTGAGCACATCACTGGCTCTCTTCAAGAGAAGTCAGTAGTAGTGGATGGAGAATAGAATACCCACCCTGGAGATCATTCCAGTGACTATACTCAGTAGACACACTGAGGAGTATCGTCAGGTGGCACAATGCCAGTGTATTCCCATGGGCTAGCCTTGTAAAGCCTCCATGGCCATTTGTCACGTACACACCTATGACTCTTTGAACCCATGGATCTCAGTACTGTCAAATGTATGTGTGTGTGCATTAGTGTATCTGAAAGTGTTTGTGAGTGTGTAAACATGTGGATGAAAGCAGTTGGTGGTGTGTAAACATATGGATGAAAGCAGTTGGTGGCCCGTCTCACCCAGTACAACTACCATTGACATACCTTACAAGTGCTGTAGATGTTATTCACTATATAGGTACCTTGTGACACTCCACAACCTATAAGCTTTGTGGTGTGTGTGGCAACTGCAAAACACTGTAATACCAATAAACACATAGCTAGGGGTTCTAATATGAGTCCTGGCAAGTGTGTGTGTGTGTGTGTGTGTGTGTGTGTGTGTGTGTGTGTGTGTGTGTGTGTGTGTGTGTGTGTGTGTGTGTGTGTGTGTGTGTGTATTATGTGTAAGTGTGTATATGTGTAGGTCACAGTATTTTGTGGCCTCTTGCAACCAGTGCATCACCCATTGTCATAATTTGCAAGGCCTGCTGATGTCCCTTGCCTTAGAAGTACCTTTGGACAAGTGGCACCCATAACCTCCGTGGTGCATGCGATAAATGCATAACAAGGGCTTTTCATCCAGAAAAAAGGAGGTCATTGTCCCACCATACTCATCCCTCATTAAACCTATTATAGAATACAACGCCCCATTTGGTATGTGCCTCTCAAGTCATCTGCAACAACTGGAAAGGCCACAGAAATACCTCACTAAAAGAATCACAGGCCTAAAGCAGATGCCCTACGCTGACCGCCTTAAAAAACTCCAGCTATACTCTGTCACATATTGTCAATTCAAAGGCGATCTCTGCTTAACATACAAGGCCATGTCAAACCCAGAGCTGTTGGACATGCTACACTTAAAGAAATCCCAATCCCTCAGAGCCACATGCTCCAGGGATCTAAACCTTGTCATCACAATAAACAAAACATGCTGGAGGGATAGGTTCCTGACCCAGAGACTCCCCAGACTCTGGAATAGATTGCCCAAACATGTCAAGCAGAGTGCCTCTTTGGCCCTCTTCAAAATGAACCTTGACAATTGAATGGGAGAAAGGAAATTCACCCTGGGGATCACATCAGTCACCCTGCAAGACAGGGGTCCAGGGAAGTAAATAGTGTGGGAAGAAATAGCCAGGGAATTGTTATGGCTAGGCTTGAATAGGCCCTAGGACTGATAGCCTAGTACCAACCTATGAACCTATGAACAATGGAGTCACAATAAATAGACAGGTACTCCCAGTCCTGGCAAGTGTGTGTGTGTGTGTGTGTGTGTGTGTGTGTGTGTGTGTGTGTGTGTGTGTGTGTGTGTGTGTGTGTGTGTGTGTGTGTGTGTGTGTGTGTGCGCAAATGACATCCATTGGATGAGTATGGATTCATACTTTATGCCATAGTACACACAGTACACATTCCTAAGTGTACTGCATGAGGTCCGCTGTTCACATCAACCGTAGTGGTATCTGTAGACACTCTTCAGCCCTATAAGCCCTGTGCAACAGTATGGAATGGTATGGTATGAATTACAAGATAGGTTGGTCTGCTAATGTCAGTACTGGCATGTGTGTGTACATTGGTGTGTATAGCAGTGATTGTGAGTATGTAGACTTGTATGCCACACTATTATGAGTACTCACAAACCCAGTACAGCCACCATTGCCATACCCCACAAGGCTACATGATGCTATTCACCTTATAGGTACCTTGTAACACTCATCACACTAGTAGTCCTGTACCACCTGAAATAACCACATAATAGTGTGGTACCACAACTTGATGTTTAGGGGTTCCAAACACAACACTGGCAACTGTGATCCTATGCATGTGTGTGTGTGTGTGTGTGTGTGTGTGTGTGTGTGTGTGTGTGTGTGTGTGTGTGTGTGTGTGTGTGTGTGTGTGTGTGTGTGTGTGTGTGTGTGTGTGTGTGTGTGTGTGTGTGTGTGTGTGTGTGTGAACAGTATTTTCTGTGTGTTTGGTCGACACAATATTCTCTGGGGTTGAGGGCATTAGCAATCTGAGGTTTGTTCCACCCACCACACTTACCATTCACCTCTATACTAGAGCTGATGTCAACCACCATAGACTGAGATACAACCCCTCAGCCTTATAATCTGTGAGGCACATTCAAGAACTGTTACACAGACTTGGGAAATGTGTGCAAATACAGCTGTATGCTGACAGTGACATGGTCAATGTGTTACTACACTGTCATACTCCTTGTTGCTGATGTCGGCAGGGCCACATTCTGCTGACACACAGCCACCTGGAACACAAACAGAATAGAGCATGTGAGAACACATTCATTTAATATTACTAACACCAATAATGCATTATGGCTGAAAAGGTGCACACACACTCTGATGTGTACCCATTACAAATGCCAGATGACAGCACCTTACACAGCATTAAATAGCTACACTGTACTAAAGTCACCCTGTGCATCAGACCCATATAAGCATGTCCCTGCATCAGTGGTATGGATGGCATGAATATGGCACAGGTATCATCATATGCACAGGGTGTTGTGTACATTTCTGAGAAGCCTTGGCTGGGGCCACACGGTTGACATCATATATGTGTGTGTTTGGGGGGGTGTTCATTAAATGGGCAGTACAGGGGTGGTGTGTGTGTGTGTGTGTGTGTGTGTGTGTGTGTGTGTGTGTGTGTGTGTGTGTGTGTGTGTGTGTGTGTGTGTGTGTGTGCATGTGTTTTTGTATGCTCACAGTCACGCCATGTGGGTGCCCTACACTGGGGTATTTTGGACATCTTTGGGCCATACCTGGCAGGGTGTACAGTTCACTATCTTTGGCCATGGAGCTGAGGGTATTACCGGCACCACCAGGGCTGAGTCCAGATGCAGTACTACTCCCTGCTGGTGACTGCTGCCTACTGGATCCACATCCCTGTTGGGACCAGCCAGGATCACGTTCCCATGTCTTGCTGCATTTGGGCATGGGACTTACCCCTTCAGTAGTTGTGGTGGTACTGCCAGCATGGGAATGTGATGGTGCACGGCCACGTAGACCCTCAGCTGATTGTGGTGCTGCCCTACAGCCACATGGCTGCTGGCCATTGTCCATAAAATGCTCAGGCACAGATATTCCACAGTCAAGGAGTGCCATGGTCTCCCCCCACATCTATCCATGACCCCAGTATGCTCACAGATAGCTGCAGTGAGTTCATATTGCCAAGGACACAAGGGACCTGCTCATCCACAACCCTGCATATATGTCTGGCATTATGTTCATTGTGTGCCTGTGCCCCCATGACAGCCTGAAACATGCGTCTGGTGACTGCTGCCATGGCACTTGCAACAGGGGCATGACAGGCTGCAATCCCCTCTGAGCACCCCTGCCCATCTGCCTGTGTGGGACCTCATCAACACTCTGGCTATGGCTAGTGCCTGCACCCTCACTTGCCATAGTCACCACATTAGCCTGTTCCATGCCACCACCTGCCAACTGTCCATTATCTGTGGCCACTGCTAATGGGGTATGTGTGGGCATTGTGACTGTGTGCAGGAATGGGTTTGACAATAGGGGGATGCCAACTGATGGAACAGTATCAGCCCCTGACAACCCCACCTGTACCTCAATATGAGTATCATCATGGTCAGATTCTTCAGAGACACTGACATCAGTATCAAAACAAGAGGGACTGATGCCATCATGTCCACCTGTGAGGGGAAAACAACATATGTAAATCACTACTGGCACTCTAAGGTTTACTGGTATATACACACACACACACACACACACACACATACTCACAGACAGGTGGGGTGCCTCAAAGGCATTACACAGACCTCACATTAGCTGATTGGGTGCATTCACGACACACAGTCAGACAATAACATACACACTCTGGACGTAACCTCAGCATCATGCAGTGCAGCCCTTTACAATTACTGTTACTACTAATATACACCTCTGGGATACGTGAGGGGTGTTAGTAGGTGATGGGTCTTCACCTAGCACACACTGCACCCATGTAAATTATTGCTGTTCACCTGTATAGCACTATGGCAACTCCTATAGAACATACCCCTAACTGTACAGGGTTTTGCTGAATGTCTACATGTCTGGCTCATATGTTTGGTCTGATCCTCATAACTCTTGTGGTTGTCTGATACATTACTGTGCTGGCCTGTGGATTGGTGCCACTAAGTAATGTCCTAACTGGAGGTGCAGACTTTATAACCTGCAGTATATGTGTTTTAAAACAAAGCTGGTTACTCAAACAACTTCCCAAGCTTACAGTGGATATAGTAAGTGTACACACACCTGTTAATATGCCAGATTTTTGTATATCACACATACCTGGCATTCTAACAGGTGTGTAGTCCATTCATATGCACTGTATACCACTAATTTATAAAATATGACCCTAGTTTTGGGCCTTTGTCCCCATTTTGTCGGTCTTTGTCCAAGTGTCCTACAATGACAGGTTGTGAGGTATGCTACAGATATGTAACATCTCCTGAAAATAGGCCCCTGTCATGACCACCCTGATACAATTCAGTAAACACCACCACAGGTGAACATGCAGATGTTGCCAAATGGCTGAGTGTAACAGTTCTGTGCATGGTCACATGCATTAACTTTAGCATGCCTGAGGTACTGGTGAGCGACAAGAGGGAAACCCCATACTTACTGGGTCTAGGCTGCTGTCCTATGTGCAGACCAGAGGGACCTATGCAGTTGTGAGGGAGAGGTATTGTCAGCAGATTCACAATAAGCATTGGTATAAGATGAATGCTACATTTCTGCACATAATTTGCTGTCCTCCACCACAGATGTGCATTTGTGTGCATTACTATACCCTACCCACTAATCCATCTAGAGACTCTGTAGAATACAGTTTAAATGCTACCTCATTACATTGATGTGCACTTTGGCCTTACCTGGATGCTCCTCGCCTGTTGCCTGGGTGCCACCCACCTACATAACTGCTGTTTCCTGTGTTTGAGTTTATGTGGGGGCTACCCTAAGGTTGGCAAGGAGCTCCTCTGTCATCATAAGTGGAGCCTGTGCAGCTGGCCCCCCACTGGTAGCAGTACAGTCCCTCTTTACAGCAGCAGCCCTTTGCTGAGCATGATGTATCATGTCAGTTGCTCTATACCTGACCTGATCATATGTGCATCTATGGTGGCCCAGCATGTTCACTCTGTGGATGATCTCATCCGACAGGGCAGCCGACTCCTGCAGATTTTGCCAGCTACGTCAGAAAGGATGGAATAGTTTAAGATTACAGCTTCTGTGATGGCTGCTCTTTCTGCATCTGTGTAAGGTGTTTGCTGCTGCATGGCACCTGGAGGACATACACAGGGAAACACATCACAGGACCTCAGACATTGCCCAGAGTTTTTTTACAGAGCCAGCACATGCATATGGACTGTCATTAGCCACCACCTACAAACACATCATACCCCTGTACTTGGCAGCACTATATAAACATGCATTGTACTCCTGGTCCTGATGTGTCATGTTCCCTCCAATGAGGGCCAGTACATTGCATAAAGCACCATTCATCATCCACGTTTGTGTAGAGGGATGACAGTGGCCATGTTCCTTTCAGATGGAATGTCAATGGTGCTCAGGCTTTGCTTGCATACAGTGTGTAATCAAGCTGGAAGCATATGCCTGGGTTCATGTAGAATGCAGACAGGAATGTTACCAGGCCCAAGGGGACTTGCTTTTGCCAACTTTGATTAGGCAGTTCGCACCTGATCCATGATGATGAGGGGAGGGGTGTGTGTCCTGTGCATATCCACCTATACTGATGGTGATCCAGGGTGGTGATGTTTGCCCTAAACCTGTCTGCAGCAGGTTGGCTGTATCTATGGTGTGTGTGTATGTGCTGTGATTGATCACCATTACAGGGTGGATTGGGTCGGTGCCTCTGAGACTGCAGACATGTCCTTGTGATTGCCCTTAGTGGATGTGTCCAATTTGTACTCATAGTTAGCCTTACAGTAATCCACCTGTGACCTATTATGCTTGTTCAGACAAAGGTTGACATGCTGCCCAGTTGATGCCTGCTCCTGCTTTGCCATGTACAACCAATATAGCATCACATTATGTGCTTTGTGCATTGATGCTGTCCAGCAAAGGGGTTTTCTCTACTTTGGTGGAGACAGGTTTTACAAGTAAGGTTTTGCTGCGGCCATACAGCTATGTAGCTGGTCATATATCTGTTTGTAATAGGCATGGACACAGGGTCAGAACACAGTTGGCCACCTCTACAATTTCAATGTGATACTCATGCTTATTAGGGCAATGACACCACCAGTAGCTGCAGAGGTGTAACTCTGTTAGATGCACAGAAACTAAGGTTAGACACATGTACAACATGTACAGCTTATTCACCTGATGTTTTGCATCCCATGTCAGTTGTTATGAGGCAGCCAGGTACACCTACCCATATATACATATGCACAGGTAATACCTGCTATACATTTCTGTTCTATGTCAGTATGGCACACTGTAATAACAGTCTTGCTGCGCAGTCAGTCATGTCAACCTGTTAGGGTAGGACATCTGTAGGACAATGCACACACATAGTGGGCTAAGGGATGCAATTAGTGACACTTTCTTCATATTGCTGTAACATACATATGTCATTTGATAGTGCTGTAGCCTTTGCATTCACAGACATACCCTGGAGGATGTCTGATGCTCATATGGTAGGCAGAGAGGTGTGTGGTAGTCAGGGTAGGAACTGTTAATGCTGTGAGTATGACTGGTATGGGGACAGAGCTAGCTGATATGCTGGACAGAGGAAAGGTGGATATATTGTGTCTGCCAGAGACTAGATGGAAGCGGTGTACAGCTGTGTGAATTGGAGTCAGGTACAAATAGTTCTATCATGGTGTGTATGGGAGGGGAAATGGTGTAGAGGTTAACCTGAAGGAATATTATGCCAAGAGTGTTTGTGGAGGTGATAAGAGTGTTGGGTAGAGTGATGTTCAGGAGGCTAGGAATTGATGGCGTAATGTTGACAGTTGTTAGTGCATATTCTATGCTAATTGCATGTGTGATGGATGAGACAGACGTACTTTGGTGTGTTTGGATGAAGTGGTGATGCATATACCCAAGACTGAGTGAGTGGTGACTGGAGCAGATTTCAATGGGCATATTGGTGAAGGGGACAGAGGGGATGCAGAAGTGATGTGTAGGTATGGTGTTAAGCAAAGGAATGCAGAAGGTAAGATGGTGGTGGGGTTTGCAACAGAGGTTGGACATGGGTGTGGTGAATACATAGTATTACAAGACTGAGGGGCATAGGGTGACATACATGAGTGAAGGAAGATGCACACAGTTGGATTATCTCCAATGCAGGTGGGTCTGTTTGAAGGGGATTGGTAACTGTAAAGTGGTGACAGGAGAAAGTGTAGTTAGGCAGCATGTAAGGTTGGTCTGTGGGATGATGTTGGTGATCACGAAGTGGGGGAGGAGTGTGAGGGCGACACCATGGATCAAATGGTGGATACTGAGAAAGGGTGATTGTGAGGTTGAGTTCAGGGAAGAGTTAAGACAGGCAGTGGGTGGCAGTTAAGAGTTAGCAGATATCTGGTAACTACATCCAAGCTAGTAAGGGATATGAGTAGAAAGGGGCTCGGTGTGACATCTGCACAGAGGAAGGAGGACAAGGAGACCTGGTGGTGGCATGAGGAAGTACAGAGGAGTATACTGAGAAAGAGGTTGGCCAAGGAGAAGTGGGATTGTCAGACAGATGCAGGAAGTAGACAGGTATATAGGAAGATGGGGTGCATGGCAAAGAGAGTGGTGGCAAAGGCAGAGGATGGGGCATCTGAAGGGTTGTATGTAAGGTTGGACACCAAGGATGGAAAATAGGATCTGTACAAATTGGCTTGACAGAAGCATGTAACTAGGAAGGATGTACAGTATATAAGGCTGAAAAAGGATAATGATGGAACTGCACTCACTAGCAAGGAGAGTGTATCGAGCAGGTGAAAACAGTACTTTGATGGGCTGCTGAATGAAGAGAATGAGAGACTGAGAAGGTTGGATTATGTGGGTATGGTGAATCAGGATGTGCAACAGATTATCAAGGGGGAAGTAAGGATAGCTATGAAGAGGTTTAAGAATGTAAGGCTATTGATCAAGATGACATACCTGTGGAAGCATGGATGTGTTAAGGACAAATGGCAGTGGTCTTTTTAACTGGATTGTTTACTGTAATCTAGGAAAGTGAGAGGATGTGTGAGGAGTGGATGAAATGTGTTTGGGTACTAATTATGAGAATAAGGGTGGTGTGCAGAGCTGTAGTAACTACAGAGGGATAACATTGATCAGTCACAGCATGAGGTAATGGTAAAGGGTGGTGGAAGGTAGGCTAAGAAGGGAGGTGAGGATTACTGATCAGCAGAATGGTTTCATGCAAGGATAGAGCAGTACAGATGCAATGTTTGCTCTGAGATTGTTGATGGGGACATACAGAGAAGGTCGGGCATAGCTGAGTTGTATCTTTGTGGACTTACAGACATCATATGACAGGATGACTAGAGAGGAGTTGTTGTATTGTATGAGGTGGTCAGGAGTGGTGGAGGAATCCATAAGAATGCTACAGGATATGTACAAGGCTAGTGTGACAGCAATGAGTTCTGCATTGGGAGTGACAGTTGTGTTTAAGGCAAAGGTGGAAGTACATCAGGGATCAGCTATGAGCCTTTCTTATTTGCAGTGGCGATGGAGAGGTTGACAGACATGATCAGACAGGGGTCCCCTAGACTGTGCTGTTTGCAGATGACATTGTGGTTTCTAAGGCGAGTAAGGAACAGGGTGAGGAGACCCTGGAGAGGTGAAGGTATGGTCTAGAGGGGGAGGAATGGGAGGACTAAGATGGAGGATATCTGTGTGGATGGCAGGGAGGATGGAGGAATGGTGAGGATGCAGGGAGTACAGTTTGCTAAGGTGGCTAGGTGTAAATACTTGAGAACAACAGTTCAGAGTAATGGCAAGTGTAGGGGACAGGTAACGACATGAGTACAGGCAGGATGTGGGTGGTGGGGAAGAGCACCATGTGTGATTTGTGGCAGACAAGTACCATTAAGAGTGATAGGGAAGGTCTACAAGAGGGTAGTGAGACCAGCTATGTTATATGGGTTGGAGACACTGGCATTGAAAAAAGAGGCACAAGTCAGAGCTGGACGTAGCCGAGTTACTGATGGTCTAATTTGAACTGGGAGTGCCCTAGCAGTGTCACAGTCTGTATTGTGCAGCACACACTGCAGTAATGGTCATATGTGAGCCATCCTTTCCTGTGAGCTGTGTTCTATGTCACTGTAGACAGACACAGTTTCTATGACTATAGGTTCTGCTCAGCAATATATCAGTACAGCATGTGTTGTTGAGACATAATATTCTTTGAACTTTCTATTTTCCACTCTTACATGCCCCCTACTACATTCCATTACAGGCTTGATTGTTTGACATAGCTGTGTTTATTTGTTTTCAGTTTAGTTGATATGCTCCATCAGTCTCTGTTTGTTTGTTTGTTTCTGTGAGTGTGTGTGTGTGTGTGTGTGTGTGTGTGTGTGTGTGTGTGTGTGTGTGTGTGTGTGTGTGTGTGTGTGTGTGTGAGTGTGTGTATATCTCTCTCTGAGACAGATGTAGCATATACATCTGTTTTGTATAGGCAGCATCTTGCCTTTAGTAGGTAATGCTCATGAGCAGCTGATGTTCTATGCACCATTTGAAGTCCCCACTTGCTAATTGCATGTGGAACAGCTGTGGTATCATTCCCATAACCAATAGCATGGAAACACAATCCTACAACTGAGTACTTCATGTGGGCATTGCCTCTTTTCCTTGCCTGGGAGGAATACTTCATGTAGGTGTGTGTGACAAACAACATCACAGAGTGTAGTTAGGAATACTCTTATGACAAACACTGTGGAGACAGCCCAACAAACTGGGGGAGAATGTTCCAGAGATAGGGACAGAATGTAAGTATAGCTGTTATACAGTTGAACTAATGCTAGTTTGACAGGGTTTGTGTGGATATGGCTGCTCTGCATGAATTTAAGTCTGATAGTGTTATGTGGTTGACATAACTTCCAAATATAGGGCTATCTACAGACCGGCCAGAGTTTGGACTCTTATATTTGGTGTGTTACTCACACATTTTTTGCCCTTGGAAATTCAGTAGCATACTCTGAGGATTGCAGTCAGTAAATGGTAACATCCATGTGTGTTTCTGATTTCATAACCCTCAAAACAGATATGTTGCAACAACCCTGTTACACCAGCAACTTTCTTGGTTTATGACAGCAATATGTCAATAATGCCCCTGTGTTTGGGCATCTGTCCTCAAATGTGTCAGGCTTTGGCCAGATGTCATGCTGTAAGAGGTGTATAGGTTTAGTATATCATTATATACTGACTTCATTCCGGATATCATCCCAGTGATGTATCAGATTGCCAGACATGTTACATGTAGAAGGCCTTATATATGAGGATGAAACCTGAACGTTCTGTGGGACTCTATACAGTTGGGAGGACTGTGTATTTCTGGCAATTGTTGACAGACTGTCAGGATTGTGTAGCATTGTACTGTGAATGTGTTATTTGGCCGGGAGGGGGGATAGATGTAAGTGTTAAGAGTCCTTTTCTATCTGACCTTGCATACTGCTCCAGCTTCTGGTGCTCCATCAGCTGTATATGTTTGTAGGGCAGACTGAGACATGTCCCATACCACAGTCAGGCATCAGACTACACTGTAATTGGGCCACTATATATAGGGCTTGTGTGTGAGTGGCAAACATGCTGATGGTTTTGTTCACACAGTCCAGATACTCTCCTGTTTCTGTGGCTAACCAGTATATCACTTTGAATGTGGTGAGATTGGTTCTGGGTATGCACTTTCACACTGGTGGCCATTGGTCAGTGCTGTTACATCCCTGTAGTGCCTGATATATTTGCAATTACATGTGTATTCCCCCATAGCAAAATTGGGTTTGTGCTGTGTCAGTCTGCCTGTAGTTAAGACAGTACTTGGTGACATGCCTAGCAGCTCAGTGTAGTTTCCCTACTGTGATGTTATGTCCCGATATTTATCAGATGTACAGTTGCCTGGCCCCCATATGTGTTGTGTATGTCTGACACATCAGTGGGATGATGTGAAGATGTATGTCAGTGAGTAGTAGGGAGTAATTTGGTTTTGGACTTGGGCTATTCCCGTCAATATATGGTACAACAGACATGATGGTGTTACTGCATCAAATGTGTTACCTTATCTACTCCGTTATTTGGGATATGTTCTCAGTTTCATGGCTTTACCCCCCGGTCGGGCTTGGTCCAGATTTGTTGTACTAAGGGATTCTGAGCATACCGCTCAACTGTTGAGATTGTTTCAGACTGTCCAGGATTATTGCTCATATGTATGTTCTGTTCCACAGAATCATTATTTTCATTTCTGTGGTAAATCACTGTGATAATGTGAGGATTTCTGTCTGTAAATGATGACATACATTTCAGTTTCAGAACTCACATCCTTCTGGACATGTATGTTGACATGAACACTGTTACTGTAGGAACATTCTACATTTATAACTGCAGTATGTACATCATGTCCCTGTTCTTGGACCATTGTCCCCCTATTTTGACAGCCTTTGTCCAGAATTATTGCACTAAGATGTGTAGAGGTATGGTGCTGGGTATGACTCCACTACATGTTATGGGCATATATATATATATATATATATATATATATATATATATATATATATATATATATATATATGGGTCTATATTAGAACACCGAAGTTTCAGAACTTTGAATGTTCTAATATCGACCCCTATTCAGTGGAATCCGAAAATAGCGAAGTTACAGAAAACCGAATTCTTTCCTAGGGAAAGAATTTGGTTGTCCATTCCTGTCGCTTCGCTATTTTCAGTACTGTGGTGGAAAGTTACGGGTCGGGTTCAGGTAAGTGTGCGATTGTGTGGATGTGAGGGTTAAGGCGAGTTAGGTGAGTTAGGGTTAGGGCGTGGGTCAGGTAAATGTGCCAATGTGTGGACATGAGGGTTAGGGTGGGGTAGGTGAGTTAGGGTTAGGGCGCAGGTGAGGTGTGTGTGTGCAATAGTGACGGACCTTAGGGTTAGGGTTTGGGTTAAGGTAAGTGGGTAGATAGTGGTGTATGTACAGTTTAGTGTAGGGTTAGATGTAAGATTTTAGGTGTATGTGTGTGGATTGCTGTTTGTTTGGTGTGCTTCTGTTGTGTGTATGTGTTTTGGAACATCAAATTTTTTCCATAGGAAATTCTGAAACTTCGATGTTCTAATGTAGACCCATTTATATATATATATATATATATATATATATATATATATATATATATATATATATGTGTATATGTATATATATATATATATATATATATATATATATATATGTATATATATATATATATATATATATATATATATATATATATGGTTCTATCAGAAGCCTGAAACACTATAAGCCTGAAAATCAAAATCCTGAAAACTATAGACTGAAAGTTCAAAATCCTGAAAGCCCAAAATCCTGAAACTCAAAATCCTGAAAACACAAATAATGCTAATATGTCACTATAAAGACACTAATATCTACCAACTGACCCTGACCCTAACCCTAACCCTAAGGTCCGTCACTATCGCACACTCACCTGACCCGCGCCCTAACCCTAACTCACTTAAACCGTCCCTAACCCCAATATTTGTCACTATTGCATACATGCCTAACCTGCGCCCTAACCCTAACTCATTTAAACCGCCCCTAACCCTAACATAAAACCAACTGCACACTTACCTGAACCCAACGCATGACCCAACACCACAGGGCTAACAATAGCAAAGCCACAATGACGTCAGTATGTCCATTTTGTGTTTTCAGGATTTTGAATTTCAGGACTATTATTCAGGTATCAGATCTTGGTGCATGGAAAAAATCATATAGTTAATCTCCTGTTTTACAATTCCACAATCTTTATCAGATGAGCCTTGATTATTTAATGCTTTCTGAGCTATAATTGCTGTGCAGAAACTGTACACATTTCAATTCATACCACCACATACCAAAGTAAATGCAACCAGTCCGAGGGTTTTGACTTTTATTGACAGGTATTGACACTTTTATTGATATATACTCTGTGCATCATTATTACTCTGCTAATGTGTCATTTATTCAGTACAAACCATACCCAATTTTAAATGCTGACATTTTTATTTATTTGCCCTGAATACTGCAAGCTGGATTTGTACTCACCAGCCTTGCAACTCAGCCTTAGCAACCTGCGGGCATGGGCATCCATGTTCGCAGCCGTCTCATCTGCAGCTGTGCAGGAGATAGAGAAACACTTATGCATACCTATCCATCACATACACAGGCTGGACTTTGGAAAACACTTATTGATACTGATACACACAGCTGGGACATTCCTTGTACATACATCTTGGACCCACTGGTCCAAGAGCTCTCTCTTCCTATGCTTCAGCTCAGCAAAGTGGTGCTGGACCTGCTCACCAGTCCAAGGGATGCCAGTAGCACTGGTAAGATCAAGTACAAGATAATCCCAGACCTCCACTTTATATTGGGAGCCCTGGTACTGGTCCTGCAGCAGTTTCCCTTCATGGTCTTTTACTAGGAGTCCAACCATGACCCTGGACTTCTGAATGCCCCAGCACTGCGCCTGAAAGCCCACATCTTCACCAACACCAGTCATAGTGCCTGCAGTGATCAGCTACAACTGGTTATGGTTGTATTCCCACCTGCAGGGTTTAAATAGGGCTGGATTCCCACCCTTTGCCCTGACTGGCTGAGTTTGAATATGCTGAGCTAAGCTAAGTGAAGGGCAAACCCGCGTAGCAGAGATAAACATTGCTTAAAGGGGTAGATGCTAACCACTGCTTACCAGTGTGCAAATCCCCTTAGCTATGCTAATTATTGCTAAGCATACATATTTAAGCAATGCTTACTCTGGCTAAGCATAGCTGAGCACAGTTTAGCGTTGTTCAGTTTTCATTTTATGGACTACCAGGATTGTGGGGTTCATTCTTCATTAATAACATGTTATGATATGTATGTTGACCTTCCATAACATCCCCATATATTCTTTCATAACATTACATTTTGTGTAACTATACTGTATGGGACACTTGTGTTTATATGGGGGTTTCACAACTTTATTACACTGACACCTCACATTTGGACCTACTACGCTACTCTGGTTGACAAATATATATTTACTACCTAATTATAAAAAATAGTACTACTTTCACATATAAAAGTGAATGTTTTTATTAGGGATTGAACCATAAATGACTACATGTTAAGCAAAAACTCTAACAACTATGCTATTTCACTTTGACTATTTTGGCTCTATATTTGTATTTAACTCCTTTGGATGTTTAAGCTATGCTATACACAGCTGCGTGACATGCACACCCGCTCTGCTACGCTTAAACTTTATTGTGGACAGAAAAAAATAATAAATATGTGTTTTATTTTTATACTGTAGGGGTATGCACATTGCTTTCTGCTTCTTAGGGCAGGGCATATGGACAACTACGTCATACATGGGGCAATTGGTTTAAATGTTCCTCTCAGGAACATGCTTACTTATTTGGTATGCCAGCATGTACACTGGCAAACCATTCTGGACATTATCTGTGCTGGACCATTGTTGAGGGCTGTGCTTTTGTATTACTTTACTTATTTTGTCCACAGACACTGTTATCTTGATATAACAGTGACCACGGATACTGTAGATGCTTTAGAATTGCTGTATGGCAATTCTGGATTGCAGGGGGCATGTGTACTGTGCAAGCAATGCTTGGACATGCCCCCTGCACTCGTACATGGATCATGTCCATGTAGATAAAACAGCACCATGCCTTCATTAATATGCATGGTGCGCTGCTGTTCTACATGGGCACGATCCACTCCATGTAGGAATAGCATTATTCCTGCATGGAGTTTAATGAATCCAGGGGAATGTAATTTTAGAAAAAAAATGTGTACTCATGGAGAGAATTAAATGAAGATTGAAAAAGGCTATAAAAGACAGCAGAAAAGGGTTAAAGAAGAGTTTTTTTCTGAAGAATTTTTTAGATAAGTTACTGGTCAAAGAAAATATGAAATATAAGGTGATGATGGAAATATGGAAAGTTGACTGTAGTGCAAAAGAAACAACAAAAATTATTTTTTTGATTGCAAAAAAAATAAGGGATTTGGAGAAAGTTTAAAAATGAATATAGATAGGAAGGATTTAAATGTATAAATATGAATATATTATAGAGGACGTATGATAAAGTAAAGATGTGATATTAATAAATGGGATAAAGTACTGTTTGTGACAATATAAGTGCTATGGAAAAATATGTAAGAATGTGTTATATAACAAGAAAATGGAAGAGGATGATGTATTAGTTTAAATAAGAAGGTTGCAGAAGAAAGGATAGATGGATAGAAATGTTTAGTTAAGTTATTTTTGTGTTAATAATTTGTAAATTATTTTAACAATGAATGTATAAAAATCAGTGTATAAATAACATATTTATTTTTACATGGTGTAGAATGATTGTAAATGTTAATAAAGCACCCTTACTCTTTGCAGTGGAGGAGTCCAAGATGAAGGAGAGGACAGGCATGGTAGAGGCTGTGCCTACACATGAAAGAAGATACTTCAAATGAAAAAGAAACACTGGTGAAATTGTTGAAATGTATACAGTGAAATTGGGCAGTTTAAAAGATGAAGTTTTGGTGACAAAGATGCCAGAGGAGCCAGCAGATGAGTTTTCTTTATCATCGAGTGATTAATGAAAAAGTAGTTGCCAGAAAAGATTGTTGGTGTATTGTCAGAAATTACAACTTCTAAGCATGCTTTGGGGATGGATGCTAAGGCATGTGATGTGAAAGGTCAAGAGGTTTGGAAGGAAGCAGCAGAAAGACAAAGTCGGGAAGTGACACGTTCCATAATACAACCAAAACTTACTTTTGCAAGTGTTGCAGCAATAACTGGGGATTACAAAAATTAAACAGATTTTTCAGAGAGGACTAATCATGTAAATTGTATCAGAACAAGAATTAGGCACAACAGTGGACAGATAGAAACTGTGGGGTTATATTGTTTAGTCTTTAGGCTTTGTTCCTATCAATTTGTGGGGAATAATCAGGTGGGAAATGTAAGTTATGTTGACATCTATTTTGAAAAATATGAACTGCCTATAAGTTTGTGGGCTTTTTGATAAACAACAGGACTATGAAGTTTATAAGGACATTGTTATTTCCAGTCTTACATTGCAGGTAAAAACATATTTTTTTGTAATTTAGAAGCATTTATATTGAATATATGGATGTAAAAAATATTGTGAAAAAGAATATCACTGTTTTTTATTCAAAAACCGTCATGATAGCAGGGGTATTTGGAATGGTGGCTGGAAATCAGGGGTAACACTGAAAATTGTACTGCATGGTATTTCCTTATCTAGTGTTTGTGTTGTAAATAATGTTAGAGGGTATTTATGTTATAGAGGCCAGTCTGTTTTATTTTGGTGGAAATTAGACCACTTGATAAGTGTTTGTCCTTTCAAAAGATGCAGTAAATATGGAGATAAATGACATACAATTAAGGAATGTATATTGCATTGCACAAAGTTTAGTAATGAAGGACATGCATTTTGACTATCAGGGACAACAGGAACTTGCTTGTGCAATGCAAGAGGAAGAGCAGTGAGAAAGAACTCAAATAGACCAATATAAGGAAAATGCCCGTATGGCTTCTTCTTGGATAGAAACACAAAATAAAATTAATGTACACGTGATACAGGTAGAAAAATGTCTGTCATAGGTTCATAGGTTCATAGGTAGGTACTAGGCTATCGGCCCTGGGGCCTATACAAGCCCAGCCGAAAAGGTACCCTGGCTTTTGCCACCCAAGAAAATTATTTCCTGTGCCACTGTCGGGCAGAACCACAGAGGTGATCCCTGGGGTGAATTTCCTATTTCCCATCCAATCATCAAGATTTTTCTTGAAGAGTGCTAATGAGGAGCTTTGTTTGATATAGATAGTTAGTTTATTCCAGAGTATGGGAAGTCTCTGGGACAGGAATCTATCCCTCCGGCATGTTCTGTTTATTGTGGTGACAAGGTTTAGGTCCCTAGAGCATGTAGCTTGGAGGGATTGGGATTTCTTTAAGTGGAGCATGTCCAACAGCTCTGGGTTTGACATAGCTTTGTATGTTAGGCAGAGATCACCTCTGAGTAGACGATATGCGACAGAGTAAAGCTGAAGTTTTTTGAGACAGTCTGCGTAGGGCAGCTGTTTGAGGCTGGTAATCCTCTTTATGAGGTATTTCTGTGGTCTTTCCAGTTGTTGTAGATGTCTTGTGAGGTACATACCAAAAGGGGCGTTGTACTCTATAATGGGTCTAATGAGTGATGAGTAGAGGGGAACAATGACCTCTTTTTTTCCTGGATGAGAAACCTTTTGTGATGAGGTGTGCCACTTAGAAGGATTTCCTGACTACTGTGGTGATGTGATTATCAAAGGAGAGACTACTGTCCACCTGTGTCCCAAGGTCTCTTATTACACTTTCAGTGTTAAGTATACTACCGCCTATGTTATAGTTCATGGGTACAGAGTTTTTACCAAAGGGGATGACAATGAACTTTTTGGCATTGAGCTTGAGACCATGGCTTTGACACCAGGCATCTGTCTCAGTGAGGCCCTTTTGTAGGATGTCCACATCATTAGGAGTTTCGATTATGGCTCCTAGTTTGCAGTCATCTGCGAACTTTGTTAGCCAAAGACCTTCTGTGTTAGCCTGTACTTCAGAGAAGTAGATACCAAACAGGTGAGGACCCAGGACTGAACCCTGTGGTACTCCACTTGTCACTGGTCTGAAGTCAGATTTGGAGTCTGCTACTTTCACAGTGTGGGTTATGTCAGTGAGCCAGTTGGCAACCCATCTTGTGACATAGGGATTTACACCTAGTTTAGTGCTTTTATCTATAATTCCAGAGTGGGGGATGGTGTTGAAAGCCTTGTCAAGATCTAGATAGGCTGTGTGAACCACCTTACACTTGTCTATGGCTTTGGTGACTGCTTCAAAGAAGTCTATCAGGTTTAGGAGACATGATCTGCCTTTTACAAACCCGAACTAGGTGGGATCCAGAGTTTGGAGATTACCAATGTCTTTGTTTATAAGTTCCATGATGATACGTTCCATGGCCTTGCAGACCAGGCTCATCAGGCTAATGGGGCGGTAGTTCCCAGGGTCCATGGTGGCTCCCCCCTTGTGGAGTGGGATAACCGTTGCTGTGCACCATTCAGCAGGCACAAATCCTGAGGTGAGGCTATGATTGAGCATGGTACTTAGGTGGGGTGCCAGTTCATTCTGTAGTTCATATAGTACGCAGCCTGGGATGTTGTCTGGTCCCATGGATACTGTGTTCTTGGCTTTGGAGAGTGTAGTTTTTACCTGTGCAGCCGTGATTACAGGAACTTTGCATTCTTCCGGTATAGAGATGGACTCTTTAGGGGGTGAGAGGGGGGTAAAGTTAGCACTGAACCAATCTGCCAGGATGTTGGTAATATCAGTTGGGTCTGTATATTTAGTGCCATTGTGCGGTAACTCAGAGCAGATCTGAGTGTTGCCTTTGAGATTCTTGACATAGCTATAGAATGCTTTGTTATTAAACAGTTATTAAATAATGCTTTTGAAGAATTTGAATTGGAAACAATGACAATAGACAGGACCCTGTAGAAATTGAGGAAGGGAGGAACATTAGTTCTGAGGATACAGCAGAGACATGAGAAGCAAAAAGTGGTATTATAGGTAGCACGGCCCACAAATAAAAAAGAAAGCTCAAAGGCATGGGGTTAAAGAGTAAAATAAAAACCAGTGATTAATTTTTCAATTTTACCTGTAAATGTTAACAGCATTATCATGAATGTAGAAGTACATTACTAAAGTGGTTAAAAAAACAGCATTGTGATTTTATAATTCTCATGAACACTATATTCCCTGGGATTCAGCAAGTAGCTAGCAGGAATAAGTTATTCATGCATGGCAGGGACCATTCCTGTTCAGCATGATGGCGTGCCATGCATATTTATGAAGGCACGATGCCATGCTCTAAAACAGGCATGATTCCGTGTATGAGCGCAGGGGGTGTGTCTGAGAGGAGAGGTCTCACAATACACACACCCTGCACACCAGTATTTACTTTTGGCAATTAAAAATGAGTGAGAATGCTTGTAACTCCCCCAACCTGTCAAGATAACAAATCTGGTCAAAGGATAAGGGACAATCATCCCTACCAAGCCAAAAGTTGTTAGGATAACACAGGTAGCATAAACACATAGCGCACACTTTCCAACCTGTCAGAGTAAGGAATGTGGACAAAGCCAAAGGGGACAATTGTCCCACAAAGCAGAAAGTTGATAAAATAGCAGGTTCAGCATTAGCAGGGGTATTCTGAAGAGTATAGATAAAATAACACAATAAAAATATATTTTTTATAAATGCGATAATGTTTAAGCATAGCTGCATGGGTGTGCCTTTTGCTTAGCTATGTTTAGGCCAGCTTAAACAACACAAGAAGTTATATAGCAAGAGACATCCTGCATAAACAGTATTGCAATAGTGTAGTCGTTAGAGCGTATGCTTTGTAAGCAACCATTCCCAGTTTGATCCCCACTGTAACCATTTTACATGTGAAAGCAGTACATAAAATTTTTTTTTTATTATTAGCTGCTAAATAACATATATTTGTTAACTGGAGTACTGCATTAGGTCCAGATGTGAGGTGTCAGTGTAATAAAGTTCTGAAACCCCCATATAAACACAAGTGCCCCATACAGTATAGTCACACATGAATAAATGTAATGAAAGCAAATTTATAATATGTAATGAATGATGAATCAATGCCATACAGCAGATAGTCTATAAAATGAAAAATAAGCAATGCTAAGCATTGCACAGCTCTACTTACAAGTGTAAGCATTGTGTAAATATGACTGCTTAGCAATGAGTAGCCCAGCTAAGTGGATTTGCCCACCGAGTGACGTATTAATTAATGCCCAGCTTAGTAATTTTATCTATGATTCCAGAATGGGGGATGGTGGCAAAGGTCTTGGCAAGGTCCGGATAGGCGGTGTGGACTGCCTTACCCTCGTCCATGGCTCTGGAGACTGATTCAAAGAAGTCAATCAGGTTCAGGAGACAAGATCGGCCCTTCACAAACCCAAACTGGGTGGGGTCCAGTGTTTGGAGTTGGCCAATGTCTTTGTTTATAAGTTCCATGATAATACGTTCCATGGCCTTGCAGATTAAGCTCATCAGTCAACATGTGCATTCTCTGAATAGTAATGTTGCGTTAACCACTGTTACCCACACTGTGCTACATAAAAAAAGTCTAGAAATGTCTGTATAAATCTATTGTAAGTACAAGATGAGATTGTACAACCAAGAGAGCAATATCCAAATAGCACACTCTGCTGCAACTTAAATTGTTATATTTTTAACAGACACAGCCATGGTTCGAATCATACTTCTCAGCTGTACAGATTTTTCAGAATGTCCAGATAATTGGCTCATAGTTTCTGCCCGTTCCACTGTCCCCTTGGCAAATCAGTGGGATGATCTCAGAATTTTAGTCACGAAATAATGACATACATTTGATTTTCAGACCTCAAAACCTTCAGAAAATGTATATTAAAACAAATCCTGTCACTCTAGCAACTCTCCAAGTTTATGACAGCATTATTCAAAAAATGTCCCTATTTGTACCACCATGTTGTCAAGCTTTATCCAGAGTGTGTGCATTAATGGATTGAGAGATATGTGCATAATATTAACTTATTGGAATCGGAATATGTGTATAACAGTCAGGTAGTGTTAACAAACATTCCCTCCACTGGTCTGTTAGATAAGAAAACTCCTGAACTGGTAGTGTTTACTCTTGTATAGTATGGCCTGACATGTAGTATTCAGCAACATCTGATATCAAAATAGTACTGTTGTGTCAACCACTGTTTCTCACTCTTAGCTACATAAAAATATGTGTAGGAATGTCTGTATAAGACTGTTGTAAATACAAGGTCAGATTGTACAACCAAGAGAGACTTAGACAGAAAACATTGAAAGAATAGATAGCAATATCCAAATAGCATACTCTGCTGTGACTTAAATTGTTGTATTTTTAGCAGACACAGCCATGGTTCAAATCCTGGGAGTGGTAGTAAGCTGTATGCATAATCATACCTCTCAACTGTACAGATTTATCAGAATGTCCAGATAATTGGCTCATATTCTCTGCCTGTTCCTCTGTCCCCTTGGCAAATCAGTGGGATGATCTCAGAATTGTAGTCACGAAATAATGACATAGATTTGATTTTCAGACCTCAAAATCTTCAGAAAATGTATATTAAAACAAATCCTGTCACTCTAGCAACTCCCCAAGTTTATGATAGTAATATTCAAAACATGTCCCTATTTGTACCCCCATGATTATAAGCTTTGTCCAGAGTGTGTGCATTAAGAAATTGAGCGGTATGTGCATAATATTAACTTTGAATTTGGGAATATGTGTATAACAGTCAGGTAGTGTTGACAAACATTCCCTCCTCAGGTCTACCAGGTAACAGATGTAGAAGTTAGCTATAAGACAGTTGAAGTACACACTGTGTACAAACATACCACTGCCCAAACTAAGGCCATAGGGTATTGTAATAATACCTGTGCCTTAATGATTAGAGCAATAATCATTGAAGTTGTGAGTACTAAAAGGATATCTAAGTTGTTAATTGACATCTCTCTCTCCCCCCCCACCATATCTGCAACAATAATCTAAATACACAAATCACTGGGTATGTTTACACCAAACCTACTGTTGGGACATATGTCCTATTGTTCAACCTTCTGGGTCGTGAAGGTGCAGTGGTGACTGCCCATGGTTGGGGACCTCAGTCCCACTGTTTCCATTTGGGGGCTCATGGGCTTCTGATTTCCAAACACTCCTCCCCATCCAAGGTGTTTACCCCTCACATGTGTCATATACTGCCCCTGTATGCTGTCTTGTTTGTCGTGTCTGTCTTCCTACCCAACCTACCTCCTCAAATATACCTACTATCATTCCGCAACATCTCACTCTCACCTTAAAAAAGGGCAATCTGTTCCCAAAAAAAAATTTGCCCCATACATAGCTGTCTATTTTGCACACATGTCCACTGGGCACATGTAATCTGGTCTAATTGGCTTCATAACATATTATTGTTGTCTTCATTCCTCTCTCAGGGGTTTGAGTGTCCAAAGCTACCTCCAAATTCACTGCATATGCACAGCTGTTGCTGAAGAAGAAATGGACAGCTATGGACCTTCCTTACACCCATCCTGCACATCCCTAGCTACTTTTCCTATTGTTTTTCCTTCTGCATGCCCCCTTTTTCACTACTTTCCTATCACCCCTTTTTTTTTTCTTTCAAAGAAATTAGTGCAGGGGTAAGCGGGAGTAAGCACTTTTAAGCAGTAGTAAGCGGGTTTAAGCCTGTTTGTGTGGCAGAAAGCAATGGCTGCACAGATTAAGCACTGTCAGGCTAACTGTCTGTAAAATCCAGCAAAGAGGTGTGTGGCAAAACAATGGCACTGCAAAAACTGCTTGAATAAGGAGTCCTTTTATTTGAAAAAGTACTGAATAGAACACAAGAAAAACATAAGCACTTTCACAGTGTATCCCACTGCTTCCTCAGACGTATTTACAGAAAGGCCTAGCAGTTCCATTTAAATACTCCTGTTGTAGTCAATCAGTTAAATAAGTTAAGCTAAATCATCCTTCCTTAAAGGTACATACATAAATACACTTTTGGATAATATTACTTAAGCATGAAAAGTGCTTTAAAACATGAAAGTGCTTTAAAATATATAATTTAAAACATACAAATGATAAATATATATGAATGAAGATGATTATATATAGAAAACCTTTTAATATAATTATATTTATATATTTAAATAAACTTAGATGTTTTTACAAAATACTAAAAATGCATGCTTACATATGAACTTAAAAAGCACATTCACAAGATATACTCAAACAATATATTCTGTATTAAAATCTAAAATTTGTATTAAAATCTGAACAACAGTGGTGTGTTTATACAGGTAATGTGATGGACAATTGGACCAAAAGAAAGTTATATATGAAGAGTATTAAATTTTTACATCACAAAAGTTAGGATCATGAAAAAGACTGAATACTCCGTGAACTAAATGAAATGTATGGATATATATAGATAAAAGCAAAGTACAGAACTGTATACATAAAAATATATATACACATAAAAATGTGAAGGGCATATATATATTAAAGATTTATAAATATATGTAAAATGTGAACTGTAAAAACAATGAACTATAAAAACAGATTGAGCATAGATCGGGCTATTTCTAAGTGGTCTAGCTTGCAAAATGGGCCTCATAGGGACCCTGTCATTAAGTCCACTGCCCACATCTGCTCTTAATCTTAATACTCTTCATATATAACTTTCTTTTGGTCCATTTGTCCATCACATCACCTGTATAACTATATATATATATATATATATATATATATATATATATATATATATGTGTGTGTGTGTGTGTGTGTGTGTGTGTGTGTGTGTGTGTGTGTGTATGTAGACATACATGTAGATATATGTCTATGTGTATATATATATATATATATATATATATATATATAGATAGATATATTGCATTCGTACATATATATATATATATTTATATATTCATACATATATATATATATATATATTTATATATATGTATATACACATACATACACATATAAATATATAACTACTTATAAATATGTATAAAAAGAGTATATATAGGGGGTGCACAGCATATCAAACAGCCATTATTCCTATAGTTGCCACCTTTTCAAATGGCTAGTGTTTGATTCTTTCCTACAAATGAGAATTATTGCATGAAACATATACCCACACACAATGCAAAAGACATGACACCACACAAAAGTTTGCATACATAGTAATGTTTATTTGTGTACTATTTCAGTTGTTTATGCCATTTCTTATAGCAGTTAGGTGTTTGACAACAGTAAAAAACACACTTGCCTTGAAGATAAGAATCAATCAACACTTAATTACAGATGTAGTTCAGCAGCCTCCAATTGTACTCTGTACTCAACCCCTAGGTGGAATAGTATTAGTTGTTACAATGTAAATGTATCTGTTACATAACAATGCTTAACTTAAAACATCACTATCACACTGACAAACAGAACTGTGTGTAAGACAGTAAGCTCTAGTCCACCACTGTTCCCATGGTGAAACATATGGAAATGTACAGCCATATACCTTAATGTTTCTTACTACTGATATCCCTCACATCTTGTAACAGCCCTCCCACATAAAATGTCTTACAAGGGCATATAACAGTGTTCTCCATACACTGACCTCTGGACTGTACAAGGTCACACATGTTTTGTCCAGCTGTACCCTTCATATATATGGACCCTACCCCACAATTTGTGTGGGAGTCCACAACATCACTAGAATGATAACAGGAATGCCAGCACTAAATAATGATAGGCCATTACCTAACAACCTCTTACTGCATGACATCTGGACAAAGCCTGGTATATAGGTGGAGGACAGAGGCTGAAACACAGGGCCTTATTTGAAATATTGCTGTTATACACTTTGAAAGTTGCTGGTGTTACAGGATTTGTTGCAACATACCCTTACTCAGGAATATGAAGTCAGAAACACAAATGGATGTTGCCATGTACTGATAGCACTCAATGGAGAGAATGGCACTGATATATCAGAAACAAGACCTGTGTGGTGAATAGACAAAACATGACAGCCAATCCTTTGGCCATCATGTGGATAGGCACACAGTTGAGAGCTATGCAGACAGACTACATTCCATGCAAAACTAGCATGTACACACAAACCCTGTAAAACTAGCAGTATCCAATGAACATAACAGCAATACTCACACACTATCCCTGGGTCTGGAACCTTATACAAACATGTAGTTGGCCTGTGTCCACAAGTCCTGTTGTAAGAGGTATTGCTACCTGCTGTCTGTAACACTGCTGCCCACATAGAGGAAGGATGCCTTCCATACAGGAATGGTAAAGGGACAATGCCCACATGATGTAGCCATTTATAGTAGTGGGTTGCTATGACATTGGCTATTGGAAGTACTACACAGTTGGCTGCATGCAATTAGCAAGTGGAGAACACCAATTGGTGAAGAGGCCATCACCTTATCATGAGCATCACCTACAAAAGCCATGCTGCAACTTATTCAAACCAGCTCGATCCCTGTAGTGGAGAGATAGAGACAGAGAGAGAGGAAAAAAAAATAATACTAAAAAACAAAAATACTGCAAAAAAACAAAACAAAAAACAAACAAACAAAGAACACATCAAAGTGGTATACAGAAGAGAGCACAATAATAAAACAGGTATGTGAAACATGTCAGCATGCAATTGAATGTAGTACTTCGTCTGTAATAATGGGACAGATGATGCTGAAAGATTTATATGTTCCATCAAGACTTGCTGTAATGATGTCCTGATGAACAACTGCTATGGACACAGCATCTGGCCCTGTGGGCAGTGGGCCATACCTGTCAACTGTGAAGATCTGCACAGAATGTCAAGATATAAGCCATCATAGTGTTTGTTATGTTCCTCTAAACATGTATATTAGTCTGGCAAATAGCTAAAGGTAGAAGTAATGAAGTCATGATAGACACATGAGTTTCAGATCTGATACATTTTCCCTACTGTTGAATTTGAAAAAACATCACACATATCTGCAGCTCAGATGGCTTAGTGATAAATTGCTGTGGCTATGGTGTGCAGGGCCATAGGTTAGACACTTGCAAGGGCTGATAATTTATTTGCTGGCCAGAGCAATGGCTGTTGGATGCAGAGTGATTAAAACACCTGTAAGCAGTTGTAAGGGGGTGCAAAATGGACTGTTATGTATGATGTGAAATTCAAAATTCTTTTTGGGAACAGATTGCCCTTTTTTTGTTAAGGTGAGAGTGGGATGTTGGGAAAAGATAGTAGGTATATTTGGGGAGGTAGGTTGGGTTGGAAGACAGACAAGACAGCATACAGGGGGTATATGACACATGTGGGGGTAAAAACCTTAGGCAAGGAGGGGTGTTTGGAAATTGGAAGACCATGAGCCCCCAAATGGAAACAGTGGGACTGAGGTCGCCACCCATGGGCATTCACCACTGCACCTTCACAGCTCTGAAGGTAGCTGTGCTGAGGGATGAGCAGGAGGTGCAGGCTGACCCTCTAATTGCACCACGAGGGTCTCAAGCTGGTGTAGCAGATCCCCCAATTCTCTATGGATCTCCCTATGCACTAGACCCTGGACCTGACTTCAGGTGACAGGATCCTGTCTTTGCCAAGTCCCGTGGGGGGGGAGCACCATCCCCTGAGGAGGTTTCACCTGAAGGTAGTGCAGGACCAGCAGATGAGAAGCTCCCGATATGTGTACCAGACATGCTGTGGCCTGGTGCCACAGCCAGATGAGGTGGGAAAGGTGGTTCTGCTGGGAATAGCCTTCCCAAGCATGCTATTGTGTTGCAGTTTTAGAACATATGTGGGTTAGTAATAGTCAACACAATCCAGGATTAGTTATAACAGCATGTATAGATATTCCTATTAACCCAAAACACCAGATTTGGAACAGTTGCATAGCAAACAGAACACATGCATATATGGAACCACAGTAGCCATTACAATGGCATGCAGGTTACATTGATAGCAGCAGGCCACCAATGATAGTGTTTCAACATGGAACATGAATAGAAACACATTTCAATATTTGTTGCACAATAGCATATATGTCCCAACAGTAGGTTTGATGTAAACATACCCATTGATTTGTGTGTTCAGATTATTGTTGCAGATATGGTGGGGGGGATGTCAATTAACAACTATTATATCCTTGCAGTATGAGGTCCTCAGACCTTTTTTTCCTGTTTATGTCTTCCAGGTACCATGTCCTGAGAGCATCTCCCTGCTTATACTCCCCAGGAGAATGATATAATAATAAACTTCCTTGTGCAACACCACAGAACCCTCTTTGGATGTATGGCCCATTATCTGCATGAGAGGACTTCCCTGTGGAATGAGCTCATCCACAGGGTAAACAATGTCAGCCTGCATAACCGCAGTTATGAGCAGGTGCGACATCATTGCACTGATCTCATCCACCACACCAGTCAGTGTGCTGTTGCAGGTAGGAGGGACCAGCTAGCCACTGGTGGGGGTCATGCCATCCAGCCCACACTGATGCATACGGTGAAGCTTCTCACCAGCCTTGGGGCACCCACCTGCCAGCCAAGCCAGGAACCTGACAATACCATTGTGGAGGTGGGTGCTACCCACACAATGAATGAGGAGCATGCAGGTAAGGCCCCAGGGCACATTAGTAGACCACTGTTGCTTATCCATCTTCATCTGTAAAGTATCTTCATGCATATGTCAGATAACATAGTCTGTTGCTGCAGTGTAGTAATGAATAGATGTGCATAATCTCTAGTATTGTGGTTTTGTACTGTTGATGTACTGAAATGCTGCTCCCACCCTGTACCAATGCCACAGGTGTGACTACTGACATTGCATCTTTCACACAACTATGTAGGTCTCTCTGGTATACAACTGGGACAGCAGCCTGTAGCTGGTGAGTATGGAGTTGTTTTGTTCAGGTTTGCCAATACACCGGCCATGTTATGACCATGGTATTTGTCATGCAAACATTTAACACACCTACCCATAATGAATGCTGTACATGTTCACTTATTGTTGCTGTTAACTGTACTGCATCACAGTGGTCACCATGGTGGCATATCTGAAGGATATTTAAGAGTCTTGCAGTATACCTAACAACCTGTCAGTGCAAGATTTGTGGACAGAGATGAACATAATGGTGGGATAAATGGCCTACAGTAAGGACATGTCTGAAACATTACCTTTATGCAGTGGCTACAACAGTGTATACACCACTATTACAATGGCAACTTTTACATATCTACACAACAGCATATCACAGTACCACATTCCACATCTTTTTCAACCTGTAATGTGATCCTAACATGAGCAATGAATGTGCAATATGGAATCCTATGTTAGAACAACAAATATGGGGAATACATACCTTAACAAACAATGGAAGCATATGGGTGCACACACTCCAAATAACATGTTGTGGAAGCAGCTTTAGAGGTACTGACAGCATTCACTCTTCTTGAGTGCGCACCTTCCATCAAGTACAGGGCCTCAATGTCACAACAAGTAATGGTCTGCTGTCCAAGAAGTATGTCCATGCCATTTGCCCACTCACCTGCAAAAGAGGCAGCCATGGCTTGCACACATCTTACAAACCATGGAATGGATCCCATATCCAAAAGGTAGCACTCAGGAGTGAGAGACGTAGCCTTACCTCACCATTGCATATACCATGGCAAACAGTGCAGACAGTCATGTATGAGACTATGAAGTTAGAAAATAAACAGATGCCCATCCAAGACACATGACAAGACATGTAGCAAACTGGTCATGGAGGCTGCCCAGAAACATGCAGCAACACTGAGGGACTTGCAGAAATGTCTAGCAAATACTGCCTGTGCAGTACCTGTGTCGACAATTGCCTGAACTCTGCATAAGTGTGGCCTATGGGTTAGGGTAATCAGATGGAAGAGTTATTCCACAGGAAACATCATCCAGGGCTCTCTACAGGTAGTATATGCATAACATCAAGTCTCCCAAAGTCATGTGTTGCAATGTGTAATGGTGTACCGAGACCAAGGCTGAAACCTACAGACAGTATTAAAAAGATACATGTGGTGCACAAGCAACACCTCACTCCACATCAGGCCCACCATCCCCAAATTAGGCTGGTAGACGTGGTGTTCTAAATTTGGAACACTGCAAAATGCCACTCATATGTGGCTCATAGTTGTCAAGCATCTGCAATAAGGCTGAGGATGGGGAGGGACGTCATCCTGAAACACAATAGTGAACTGAAGCATACATCCAAAGCTTGCTAACAATGGCTGTATGTGAACACAGTCAAGGTCACGAATTGTGCCAGACATAACCCTGATGACACAGCAATAGTGAAAGCACTGTGTGACCTCCAAGGGCTGTTCACACGAGCTGACCTTGCAATCCAGCAGAGCTGGGGGACATTTGTAGAGCGAGTGACCAAATAATGGCAAGGGAAGATGGGTCATGCTAGTATATCCCTTCCAGGAATAGTGACTGCTGTAGTTCACTCAACATGTGCTGCAACAAACCATCGTGTTAAGGGTGTGAACAACGTATGCAACCCACATATTGTATGCATCTCAATCAGCATCTGCACAACTAACACATTTGTTTGATACTGCATTTGATTGCACAGGTCATATGTCACATATCAGGTGTGTGTAATGTTAACATATGCAGTATTGTGGCCCCATTGCATATCATGGAAGAGGCTGGCATGTCAATAAGGGTATGTACACTCCTCATAGCCACAGTAAGCCTTGAAGGTCGTCAGTGTAATTGGATTTTATTGCTCATACATGCACTGCTGATGATGAGATCTGCAAATCAGAGGTCAGGCATTCACTATTGACATCTGTCCTCATATCATCCCAGGTATGTGCCAGACAAACACATACAGGATGTGAGCAACAGAGCAAACATTACTGCCACACATATACACATTCAGCAATGGTGTGTACACTTGTGAGGTATGGTGCACAGTACATGCCAGAGTGCTGACAGGAGCATACCAATACTGTGTACATGGGTGCAGTGTGTCCCAGGGGAAGGGGCATCACCTACTAATGAAACTCATGGATCACAAAGATATATAATGTTGGTAACAAGGATTGAGTATAGCTGCAGTGCATTCTTTTGAGTGCTATATGTTTTGCATGTTGACTGTTGGGTAACGAGAGGTCTGTGTAATATCTTTGTGCCACCTCAACTGTAAGTGTGTGTGTGTGTGTGTGTGTGTGTGTGTGTGTGTGTGTGTGTGTGTGTGTGTGTAGGTAAGCAATGACATACAGGTCTTAAATTACATTTTTTGTTTTCCCCTCACAGGTGGCGAGGTAGGTTAGGGTCCCTCCTGCAGGCAAACTGATGTTAGTGTCCATATAGACTCTGACAATGATGATAGGTATGGTGAGGCACAGGCAAGGTTGTCAGGGTCTGAAGTTGTGCCATCAGTTGACATCCCACTTTTATCCACCCCTGCCCCACACAGAGTCACAATGTCTATACATACCCCATCACCAGTGGCCATAGATGAGGGACAGTTGGCGGGTGGTGGCATGGGACAAGACAAGTGTGTCTGTACACAGCAGCCATAGCCGGATGACTGGCAAGGTACCACACAGGCAGATGTACAGGGGTGCTCATAGGAGGGCTGCTGGGCATCATGCCCCTGGCAGAAGTGCCACAGCAGGTGTCACCAGATGCATGTTTCAGGCCATCATGGCATGTATGGAATGTTATACCAGACAGAGTCTGAGGCTCCAGAGGGCTACTCATTCTGCTATACTTCACAACATCCGTGATGTTGCACATACTCACCATCATTTTTCAGAGGTCCTGGATAGACGGTTGGGTGAGATGGTGAGAATCCTTGACCGTGTAAGGTCTGTGTTAGAGCACATGGTGGGAGTAGGGTGACCGCCAAGTGGACATAGGTCAACAACACCAACAAGTGGAGGTCTAGGTGGATGTGCAGCAAGTCATAGCCGCTCCTGTAGTGGTAGTGCCAGCACCAGCACTGCAGGGGGTGCTGTCCACACCACAACACAGCAGGCCTCGTGCACGTGGTCCTGGCTGGTCCCAACAGGGATGCGGATACAGCGAACATTTGTCATCACCAGAGGAGAGTACATATCTGGGCTTGCACGTGATAGTGCCCATGGAACCCCTGGCAAACACGGTTCTCATGTCCATGGCTGACACAGTGAACTGCACACTCTGCCATGTATGGTCTAAAGCTGTCCAACAAACCCCTGTATAGGGCAGCCACATGGCAGAATTGTGTGCATACATAGACACACAAATCATCAACACAGCTAGGGCACCTCCATACCTACACACACCACATCTGCACAGCCCAGTTGATAACAAAACTCCCTAATACACACACATGATGTCAACCAAATGGCTCAGCCTAGGTGTCTGGCAAACCCACAACACACCTTGTGCATATGATGATACCTGTGCCACATCCCTGTCATCCATACCATCAATGCAGGGGCATGCTAATATGGTTCTGATGCACAGGGTGAATGCACTAAGCTTTAGCAATGTAATGTTGTGTAACATGCTTTCAGCTGGAAAGTTTAATGCTTACATGTCAGAATGTGTAGCTGTCCAGCCATAATGCATTATAGCTGTTATTAACACTGACTGATTGGGATCTCCATAATGTATTCAGTTTGTGTTGTAGGTGTCTATGTGTCAGCAGGATGTTGGTCTGCTGTTGTTTCCTACAAGGGGTACAACACAGTGGTGACACATTGACTGTGTCATATCCTGGGTACAGCTGAACACAGGTAACAGGTCTGTATAACAGTTACTGCATGTGCCACATGGCTGATAGGTCTGAGGGGTGTATACAGGTGAGTCCATGGTGGCTGATATCAGCAGGCCTTCTGCAGTGGACAATGGTAAGTGTACTGGGTGGCACACACCGAATATTTGTAAATAACACACACACAGAGGCTTTGCTGTTGATGCAATACACAGAGAATACTGTATACATGGATGTACTTAATTTTGCAGTGAACCCATTTTAGTCTATGTAATTCCACCAAGACAAAATAGGCAAAACATCACATAAGTAAATAATCAGTCTGCCAGTTTAATGTCATTGACGATGGTACTGGCAGGGTAAATGTCCTCTTCCCCAATGTAGTGCAATCCTGGAGTTGGTAAACATAGGTGGCTGGTGTGGGTGGCACAGCCCTCAATTTTGGATGGTGTGGGTGGTGTAGAACCACACATAGTGTGATTGACAACTACTTAACCTGTTAACATAAACTGTACAGTATTACAGCAGACTAAGTGGGGGTATAGACACAGCAATAACCCCAATGAGGATGGCTGTGCCCACAACATCCACACCCAACTATATATACCATCTCCAGTATCGCTGTACAGCTGTACAGTGGGGAAGAGGGCATTTACACATCTACTACTATTTTGATGGAATTAATTTCCATAAGATGATTCCTTTGAAATGTTAGCGTTTGCCAGTCATTTCTTGAACAGATGACCTCCTGGGACATGTATTTTCTGCAAACTGAAGTAGATCTCTTCACATACACACACACTTACTTGGCAAATACTGAGAGTACAACCCCTACCTAGGAACTTATTGCTACTAATGTGTTTGGCCTTAATTGCACACACCATACAGCTTTTAGGATGAGGTGTGTCCCGAGTTTCTTGTTAAGTGAAGAACATCACCAGGCCTTGTACAGTATGGTAATGTGGATGCACTGGGTGCTAATGAGCAATACATAGTATGACATACTGTCACATGCACATTGACAAACACATAACAGTCATAGACACATCTGAGAGACCTGGGTTTATCAATGCTAGCTACCTTGTCACTGAGTCCATTCTGTTACAGATAATTTGCACACAGCACATGCATCATTGGGCTGGATAGCATAATCAATTACCTGTATGGTTGATGGTGACAGTGGTCCTCATACAGTGGACCTTGGGACATGTACTTCATGTACCATGGTGTAAAGACAGTATACCCAGCACCCACACCCCACATTGGATATTTTACTCACTGAAACCCATGATAATGCTCTAACATACCCACAATCACACATTCACCAGGACTGCAATGCAACCCCTTGTCTATCTAATCAGTGTTACTACAGGGATATGCATTTATTGCACATGTCACAGGGATAGTAGGGTGAGGGTTTGTCATGGCTCTCCTAATGTCAGCAACATCACTATCCCTTATAATGTATGACAAGGTGTATTGTATTTGGAGAATGTGGCCTCAGAATGCTGTATCCTACAAATATACACACTTGCACACATACACACACTTGCCAGGACTCAGAAAGTAACCCATGCCTATCTACCCATTTGTACAACAGTGTTATGCTGGTACTGCAAGCTCCAGGTAGCCCATAGGGTGAAGAGTGTAACAAGCTACATTTAATGTCCATTACAGCAGCAGCCATTTCTAACTATGGCAATGGGGTGTGTAGTGAGTGAGAAGGCCATCAAGGTATTATCAACTACAAGTTTATAAACACACAGACACTGTTATTCTCAGTAATGTACACTGACACATTTGTCAGTACTGGGATCCATAGGTGCATGTGTTCCTAGGTGTGTACCAGGATAATGTCCACTTAGAGATGAGAAGAGTAGGGGATGTGGGTACAGTGGTATCATGCCACCTGACATTTCTCAAAAGGCCATTTATCAACTGATGCCACTTGAGTGACCCCCAGGGTGACAGTTAAATACAACATCCAATCATCTGGTTTTCTCTTACAGAGGGTCAGGGAGATGCCCCAAATGACATGTATGCAACATATATTATATAACATGGCCAGTGTCTAGGATGGAGACCTGTACTCAAGCATGTTCTGCTGACTGTGGTAGTCTAGTTGAGTATCCATGGCATGTGGTGCATACAGGGGGGATCCTAGCTGTGGCATTCATAACACAGCTGGGTAGACATGTCAGTGTCAGTAAAGCACAGATTGACTGTAAGCAGCCAAGATGGATACCTGACATCTTCACATCTGCACAGAGGACAGACAGAAATCAGCTAGCCAACAGGTTATGCATTATGATGAATGTTTTGACAGACAGACATTTAACATTGATAGGCATTCCATTACTACATGACAACAGCCCTCAATGACATGTCCTAAACACATAGTAGTCTACAGTTACTATCCACATATCAGATCAATATCCAGTAGCAAATACCTAATAACACACAGCTCACACACCAAGAACATGATAGTCAGTACTCAGAGTCCAGTTTTGCATTCAGGGGTGTATGGTTCCAGTACTACAATCTGCAATCTACTCTTACTAGGGAAAGCATGGTTAACAGCAGTAACATAATGATACAATACATGCAAGTGTGACTGCATATAACCTTGGATACTACCCATGTATGAAACGCATACAAAGAGAAAATATTGTTGTACTAGTTATATATACTCAGGTGTCCCATACAGTATACTCACACCCCTTGCTACTGTAATGACAGCACATAAAAGCATGTTATGTACATGGAATTAAATACACTTATTAAAGATGTCATTACCCTGCTATTTTACCAGACTGGAATGTGATCACTGGTTACCAGGGGTGAGCTATACTTAGCAGGTGTAAGCATTGCTTAAATGTAAATGCTAAGCACATTTTCCCACTGGTAAGTGAAGCCTACATGGTGTAAGCACCTTTTAATTTAACCGTACTTTAGCACCACTTACCATCACACAAACCCACGCAAACCCACTTAAAGCTGCTCAAAACTGCCTTAACCACTCTGTATCCAACAGTCCTTGTTCTGCCTAGCAACAAAAGAAACAGCCCTTGCAGGTCTTGAACCCAGGACCCTGTACACTATAGTCACAGCAGTTAACCATAATATGTAGTGGAGTCATACCTCAGCACCAATAGTCACAACCTCTTAGTGCAAGGGGATGTAATGTAAGTATTGCAGGTATAAATGTAGAATGTTGCTACAGTAACAGAGGTTGTGTTAACAGACATGTATGGGAAGTCACTTCTGATACTGACATGTACACCATCAGTTACTGACAGACATCATAAGATCATCATAGTGAAGTACCACACAAATCACAGTAATGATCCTGTGGAATACAGCAGAGATATGACCAATAAACATGGGCAGTCTGACTCAATCTGGTCAGTCCAGAGGTATACACAGAACCCTTAGTGCAAGACGTGTGGACCAAGCCTGACAAAGTGGTTGTTTACAGCCATGTAAATGGGGATATCACAAAAATACTGGAATAGATAAGCTCACACAGTTGATGCAGTCACACACTCCTGTCTATCCTAACATATATTAACCAGAGGAGCAGAGTTCCCAAGCCCACATACTTCCCACTAGTTAGTGACATACATCTTCACAGCATTCCACTGCTTTTTCAGAAATACACACCACTTATGATGGCCAGGCAACAGTACATTTGACAAATATCTGGACATAACATCACACTAGCTAAATACACCAAGCTGCTAGGCATGTCACAAAGCACTGTGCAAACTAAAGGCAGACTGCCACAACACTGACCCAAGTTTCCTATGGGGGAATACACATGTACTTGCAAATATAGCAGGCACTACAGGCATGTAACAGCATGGAGTAACAGACACCAGTGTGAAAGTGCATACCCACAACCAATCTGAACACAGTCACAGTTACATTATGGTAAGCCTAATTAATAGTACAGTATATGGACTGTGTGAACAAAACCATTCTCATATGTGCCACTCACACACTAACCCTACATATACTGGGCCAATACACAGTGCAGTCTGATGCCTGATTGTGGTATGGGACATGTGTCAGTTTGGCCCTACAAACATGTATGCTGATAGGGTACCATAAACTGGAGCAGCATGCAACATCAGATAGAACAGGACCAAGAACAATGACATCTACCACAGTCTGTACACAGGCCAAGTAACATATTCACAATACACACTCTGTCAACAATCACCATAAGTACACATACCTCACTACTGCACATACTACAACAGAATGTCCAGGTTTTGTCCTCAAATATAAGGCCTACTATACATAACATGTCTAGCAGTCTGATATCTCACTGGCTTGTTATCAGGTATGATGTCAGTAAATAATGATGTACTGTAGATATGCACCTCTTACTGCATGACATATGGACAAATGGTGACAGACTTGGGGGATGGAGGCACAAACACAGGGCCAATATTGACATATTGCTGTGATAAACTGAGAAATTTCCTGGTGTAACAGGATTTGTTATGACATATCTTTTCTGAGGGATATGAAGTCAGTAACTCACATGGATGTCACCATAATTAACCAGTGCATCAGGTCCCAATCGGTTGAGGTTTTCCTACCTCACCTCCCCCTGAAAGGCTTGTAAAAGCATATAGGGTCATTCCAGGAATAATAACAAGTACAGAAGAATTTCCCCACCATGGAATTTGTTTCAATAAGGTGTTCCTACCTCACCTCCCCCAAATGTCTTGTAAAAGCATATAGGGTCATTCCGGGAATAACAACAAGCACAGGAGACTTTCCCCACCATGGAACTTGTTTTAATAAGGTGTTCCTACCTCACCTCCCCCTGAAAGGCTTGTAAAAGCATATAGGGTCATTCCAGGAATAACAACAAGTACAGAAGACTTTCCCCACCGCAAACTTGTTTCAATAAGGTGTTCCTACCTCACCTCCCCCTGAAATGTTTGTAAAAGCATATAGGATCATTCTGGGAATAACAACAAGTACATAAGACTTTCCCCACCATGGAACTTGTTTCAATAAGGTGTTCCTACCTCACCTCCCCCCCGAAAGGCTTGTAAAAGCATATAGGGTCATTCCAGGAATACCAACAAGTACGGAAGACTTTCCCCACCACAGAACTTGTTTTAATAAGGTCAATATGCACTAAAATACCTTGCCACCTGTAAACCTAACAAACTGGGTCCAAAAAAGCACTGGTGAATGTCCCCATAACTCCTGTTTGTAATCTGTTTATGCTGATAAGCATTAGGTTGGAAGAGTTAGACTTTCCTGTAGCCTTCTTTCTTCCCGAATTAAGGTAAAAACAGCGTGCTTTCTACTGTTCAACAGACAAGCGTAGTGTGTTCTGTACCTCCAAACAGTGCATTTCTCAATAAACTAAGTGAAACAAGCATGCTACAAAAAGGAATTGGGAAACAGGCGCTCTTCATTTTTAACTGAGAAGTAGGCAGGGAACTGTGCAGTTTTTAACAGTAGTGCCTAGGAACAGAGTACTGGGCATATAAAAAGAAACAAAAAAAGTGTGCTTGTAACTCATTTAACAGTAGGGCTTAGGAACCGAGTATTGAGCATATAAAAAGAAACAAAAAAAGTGTGCTTGTAACTCATACCTGCACATGCTGCCTCTAGGCATCTGCTTTACTGGTTTAGCCAGGTTCAGCCCTTCACCTCCCCCCTCTCTCAAGTAATCAGAGGTTATATAATCACCTACCTGACCAGCTATTTTCAAATTAACCAATGCATCAGGTCCCAGTCGGTTGAGGTATGTTCACATACTTATGTATTTAATTCTTGTTTCTTTATCTGAGCTCAAAGTACTGTTTACTACATTTACTCACAAACTGAAACCTTGATGAATTAAGGCATGTTTATTGGTACTGGCTGCTACAAATTACTCGCAAACTTGCATTGACTTACTTAGTGGTCTGTCCTGGGTAGTGTAGCATTGATAAGGGACAGAAATAATGAACAAGTAGTGTAGTACTGATAAGGGACAGAAATAATGAATATTAACTGAGCCCTTAAGGTAGATATATAGGAAAGAGTGCTGCTGTTTGCTAATACTAAAAGGTGCGCATGGACTTGTTTGATAATCATGTATACTGAATGTTTGAATGACTAACTCTGTTCTTGGTATAGTACTAATAATCATATCCCCTCTCTAGGTGTTCCTACCTCACCTCCCCCTGAAAGGCTTGTAAAAGCATATAGGGTCATTCTGGGAATAACGAGTACAGAAGACTTTCCCCACCACAGAACTTGTTTTAATAAGGTCAATATGCACTAAAATACCTTGCCACCTATAAACCTAACAAACTGGGTCCAAAAAAGCACTGGTGAATGTCCCCATAACTTCTGCTTCTAATCTGTTTATGCTGATAAGCATTAGGTTAGAAGGGTTAGACTTTCATGTAACCTTTTTTCTTCCCCAATTAAGGTAAACCTTCTACTGTTCAACAGATGAGCGTAGTGTGCTCTGCACTTCCAAACAGTGCATTTCTCAATAAAGTAAGTGAAACAACCGTGCTACAAAAAGGTATTGGAAAACAGGCTCTCTGCATTGTAAATTGAGAAGCAGGCAGGGAACTGTGTAGTTTTTAACAATAGGGCCTAGGAACAGAGTATTGGGCATATAAAAAGAAACAAAAAAGCGTGCTTGTAACTCATTTAACAGTAGGGCCTAGGAACAAAGTACTGGGCATATAAAAAGAAACAAAAAAGCGTGCTTGTAACTCATTTAACAGTAGGGCTTAGGAACAGAGTACTGGGCATATAAAAAGAAACAAAAAAGCGTGCTTGTAACTCATTTAACAGTAGGGCTTAGGAACAGAGTACTGGGCATATAAAAAGAAACAAAAAAAGTGTGCTTGTAACTCATACCTGCACATGCTGCCTCTAGGCATCTGCTTTACTGGTTTAGCCCCGGTCCGCTCGCTTCTCTTGCTCCGTGCCCTACCCTGCCCCATATCCCACCTGCCCCCAGTAGTACTACGTTTATTGTACCACTGGCATGCCCCCTTAATTAGCTAACCAACTACATGTGCTCCTAGAACCCAGCAAACTCCTAGCACAATAATACACTCTCTAGCCACCCCACTATCCATATTAACCCACCCATAGCTATTCTATTCTCTCTAATCTTTTATCCACCAGATACAACCAATACAGACCCTACCCTAGTAATTCACTATGACTACAGCTAAAACACTAATGCTGCTACCCTTAGTACCCCTGCTATTCATTCCTTATCACCTAAGCTCCTATGAATATGTAGAGTATCTTGAAATCCAATACCCAAACTCTCAGACACCAACTCAGTATTTAATAAGTTTATCCACCACATAACTACCCCCTCTCCTAATTCCTTGTCTCCCAATTACCATCACCTGACTAAATACTGCTACATTAGCTTAAAAATCAAAAGCTATGAAAAAATCATAAAAAAAATTTTAAGACTCATAAGCAACTTAAAAATTAATCTTATGAAGGATAGAGACATCCACCCCAACCCCGGCCCATCCACAACAGTAGACCCAAGCACACCATCTAACAACCAACGTGTACTACCCAGATTGATAGACTTCCAAACTCATTTCTGGTCTGTCATATCAACATCAGAAGCCTAAACAACAAGATCCATAGCCTACATGGAATCTTAGCTGTTCACTCCCCTGATATCCTCTGCCTCACAGAAACCCGGCCAAAACCAATAACCAAAGATAACGAAATAACCCCCCCCCCCCACAGTACAACATCCTTAGACTGGACCAAATCTCCAGGAAAGGTGGCGGGGTAGCTGTAGTATACAAGTCTACCCTAACAATAACAATTGACACCAAACAGCCACCCCAGTTTGGCAATGTAGAAATTCTCATCACCAAACTAATAATAAACAAAAATAAATGCAGATACACTGTCTGCATTTATATTCCACCCATCAAGAATGATAATACTCTAGAAAATATCTTACATTGGCTAGCTTCTAACTATCCCCAGGAAACTATTGTCTTGGGGGACTTTAACATTGATTGGAACGCCTGTTCCCTGAAACTCCCTCCACCCATTTAAATCTCCATGGGTTTACTCAGATCATTGCCACCCCCACCAAATTTAGCAAAAACAGAATCAAAGATAGTATCCTTGATTGGATACTTATTACCAGTCACCCCCAAAAGTACAAGCCAGGTACATTACCCGATGATCTAAGTGATCACTGCCTTACCTATATTATTAGGCTCAAAGCCAACATTCCCAACCAGCCCACCTACAAAACTATAAGAAACGTCAAGAACTTTAACCCTGACAACTTTCAAAATGAACTCAAAGCATGTAATTGGAATGCCTTGAAATGACTCCCATTACAAGAAGCAATTGAGTACTTCAATACCAGATTTATGGCTATCCTTAACCACCATGCTCCTACCCGTACCATCTGTGTAAAAGCCACAGTTGCACCATGGCTATCTAAAGAAACAAAAAACAAAATTAAACTAAGAAACAATGCCTGGGCCAAGTGGCATATTACCAAAGCCCCGATGGACCAAGTAAGATACCGGCAGCTAAGGAACCAGACCAAAAAATCTGTCATTCTAGACAAAAAAGAATCACTACACCCTCCTAAATCAAAAGCCTCAAAAGTTCTGGGCTGGTATTAACAATCTTCTCCACCCAGGCCATTCTGCCAATCCTACCCTATCAGCTGCATTTGATAAATACCCTGGAGAAATTGCAAACAGCTTCAACTCCTTCTTTACTGAAACTATCCAGTCTCTAGCTACCCATCTCACTCCATCAGACACAAACACCAGCTCTGGCACATCTGGCCCTGATCAACCTAGCGCTCAACCCACCTTTACCTTTCAAATTGTAACTACCAACCTGATTCAGACCTTACTCAAAAAGCTAAAACCTACTACACTAGCTGCCGACCACCTCCCAGCTGAATATCTTCAAAAAGCAGCTGATGCCATAGCACTTCCCATTTCTATTCTGATCAACAGATACATCTCAGAAGGATCCATCCCAGCAATATGGAAAATATCACATGTTATACCTCTCCATAAAGGAGGAAGTTCCACAGAATTATCTAACTTTAGACCTATAGCCATTCTTTCACCACTAGCTAAAATCATGGAAAGATGCATACACAAACAAATCATGCACTTTCTTATTTAAAACGGAAAGCTTGCCGACTCTCAGCACGGCATTAGGCCATACCACAGTACCACCACGGCTCTTCTATCTTTCTCTAATGTCATCAGTCTTCATCCTAACAACAACAAACTATTTTCAGCACTCTTCCTAGATCTCTCAAAAGCTTTCAATGTGGTCAACCATCAGCTACTGCTCCATACCTTACAAACCATCGGTTTAGACCAACACACAATACAATGCTTTCACTCCTACCTAAACTGTAGACGGCAGGCTGTCTTATGGCAGAGCAAGCTGTCATCCCAACTTTCTCTAACCCTAGGTGTCCCACAAGAGTCCATACTACGTACCCTTCTTTTCCCTATCTTTATCAATGATCTGCACACCACTGTCCCAGAAGTCACCTGCATCCAATATGCAGATGACTCAATGCTAATATGCTCCGCCTTCTCTCCTACTCAACTTCTAACCCTCATCCAGACCACTTTCAGCATGGTAGAAACATGGCTAGCTAATCGCTGCCTGCTTCTAAATCCTAACAAAACCAAGCTACTACTTTTCTCCCCTAATCATAGAATTTCTCCTCCTTCCTTCAACATCAAATCTAGCAATAACACCATTATCTCCCCTGATGACCATACACAGCTTCTAGGCATAATAATAGACAACAACCTTAAATTTGATAAACATGTCAATCACACTATTAAGTCCGTCAACAATAATTCTTGGCTCCCTGTACAGAACCAAGCCTTTCCTCACCCGCCCCTAGCTAGGGTAGCTATTGCAAGATCACACCTCCTCTCTACCCTTATGTATGCCTCCCCTGTACTCACCAACCTAACCAAAACCGATCTCAACAAATTATCACAATGTTATAATCATATAGCCAGATTTGCTACTGGCATGGCTTTTAGGACCCACCATTGCCAGAACCTCAAAGCACTGGGAAGGCTAGAGTATCCTACCCTTCTACATTTCAACCAGCTTATAGTAATGCATAAAATACTCCATCAACCTGATAACACCCCTGCCCTCAAAAATATTCTTAACCCTCATAGTGCCCCCAGGCCATTATGCTCAGCTGATAAACTAAAGATACTGACCCAAAAATCCAACAACTCTGCAGGCGATGCTATATTTGCCAACTCAACCGGTAAAATCTGGAATCTACTCCCTACTACCGTTACCAAGGAAACCTCACTACCCCTATTTAAAAGAGAACTCAAAAATACCTCACATCTCATTGGCTGTGCTCTTGTTCTAAACCTGACTAACAACTTCACTAATACATGTCTTGCTACCCAACCTGCTATTTAGCCAAGTATCTATGCCTCATAACATTTGAATGTCTAAGCATTGTGAATTATGAGATCTGATTATATTCTATGTTCACATTTTCTGATACGTCTTTGCCAATCAGATGTAAGTCTGTACATTGTGTATATTGATATCTGTCTGTAGTCTTTGTCTATATTTTTCTAAACATGTCTGCCTGAGTTTATCACTCAGTGATGTATGTACTGTCTCTTTTTTGGTATGTGGAGCTTTCTGCCCAGGCCTCCACTGAAAATGGATATATATCCAGTTGGACTATCCCGGTCAACAAATGTAAAATAAAATAAAATAAAAATAAATAAATATGTACTGACTGCAATCATCAGAGTATGCTACTGCATTTTTAAAGATAGGAAATGTGTGAGTAACACACCACATCTAAGACTCCAAACTCTGGCCAGTCTGCAGATAGCCCTACAGGTGAGAGTTTCCTCAACCACATAACACTGTCATGCCAGACTTTAAATCAGATAGAACAGCCATATCCACACAAATCCTGTTAAACCAACATTACTTCAAATGTAGAACAGCAATACTTACATTCTGTTCCCATGTCTGGAACATCCCCCTCCTGTTTGTTGGCCTGTCTCCACAGAGTATGTTATAATAGGTATTTCCAACTACCCTCTGTGATGCTGTTTGTCAAACACTCACATGAAGTCCTGCTCACAGTGAAGGAAAAGGGCCAACACCCACATGAAGTGCTTAGTTATAGGAGTGTGTTTCCATGCAATTGGCTATAGGAATGATACCACAAATGTTCCACATGCAATTAGCAAGTGGGGGACTGCAATTCGTGCACAGGCCATCAGCTGATCATGAGCATTACTTACAAAACTCAAGCTGCTGCCTATGCAAAACAGATGTACTTTTCCACATCCACCAGAGAGAGAGAGATAGAGAGAGACAAGAGACAAAGTAAGAAAGGAAGGGAGTAAGATAGTAAGAGCCAAGCATGTTTGTGTATGATCCATGGGTGGAGAGTGTTATCTGGGTATTATAATGGTTGCCTATATTGTTTACTAATCCATACTGTCATATAGTAATTGCACATGGCTGTACACATTTATGGCTGAGGATTGTGTACAACAATTACTGTTTGAAAACTGTTGGCCTTGTAATGTGAACAATGGGACATATAGGTCCTCAATATAATGACGTAGCAAAACCCACACTGCAATGGATCTTGTCATTATACAATCACCCCACCACCCACACAGAATACTGATACACACACAAGCACACATTTACCAGTACTGCGTTTCAAACCCCTACCTATGTATTGCTATTACAGTGTTACACAGTTATTACACATGCCACGGAGCTTACATGTTGAAGAATTGTCCAAAGGTATCTTTGAAGGTGAGTGATATCAGCAACAGTGCTAAAGAAGGGGTAAGGGAAGTGTAGTAAGTGTGAATGTCCACAAAAGCAGGTGTTAACAAAGACACACACACTCTCAGGGAAACACATACCCTATCACAGTTGGTAGGATCAGGATTAGAATTTCTACCTAACTAGTTTGCTACACTACACTATTACATAGTTATCACAAGCGCCACAGAGCTTATATGGCTGAAGCATGGCCAAAGGGTTATTTCAAGGTGAATGACATCAGCAGGCATGCTAATGTAGGGCAATGGGAGGTGTAGTGAGTGTGAATGACATCAAAATCATTAATCTCCACACACACACACACACACACACACACACACACACACACACACACACACACTTGCCAGTACTGAGATGCATAGGTTCATTGCTTCACAGGTGTTTAGTAGGTGAATGGGCCTGAAGGCTGTACAAGGCTAGGCAAAGGGAATACCTTCACATCAGGCCACATGACAATAGTCTCCAGTGTAGCTCAGGGGTGTTGTCTCTGGAGTGGTCCCCACGGGTGGGTATTGTATTCACCATCAACTCATCTGGGTTACTATTGTGGGTGGCCAGTGATGTGCACTGCTTCCCATGTATCTGATCTATATTCCATAACATGGACAGTGTCTGGGTTCTGCACATGTCCTACATGCATGTTCTTTGATGTGGAAGTGTACTTGAGGTCTCTGGGGCATGTTGTGTGGACAGATTGTTATCTTCTGATGTAGAATTCTTGACTGCATTTGGTGAGACCTGGCTATAGAACTGAGGCCATGCTTGCACCTACATTGACAGCATATGATACAGGTATTCAGTGGAGTTTGTGGCATCTGTCCATACAGGGCATGTGTGTAAGGCATGGTATTTCATTTGTGGGTTACATTCGCAGACTCTACAGTTGTTGCAGGCGTCCAGTGTGGAACATAGCAAAAGGGCCATTGTAAGCATTTATTTGCCTACTGCAGGGATGGAATAGGGTGCTATGTCCTTTTACTTGCTGGGTAACACACACTCAGTCTGGAGATGTAACACATCACAGTACTTTCTGATGTCAGTGGCACTGTGGTTACTATCTGTGAGGCAATATGCAGGGAACTACCAATATAGTGGTTGTTGCCTAGCCAAGTATGTTTGTGTATGAGACATGGGTGGAGAGTGTTCTCTGAGTAATAGAAGGGTTGCCTATATTGTTCACCAATCCATAATGTCACATGTAGGGCTATGGATTGTCTACATCAGCCTCTCTGGTGTTTGATATCTGTTGTACTTGTAAGGTGGACATTGTGACATATACTAGGTCCTCAACATAATACTTTAGCAAACCCCGCACCACAATGCATCCTGTTATTACACAGTCACAGCAACCTCCACATAAGATATTGATGACAGACGCACACTTGCCAGTACTGAGATTTAAACCCTTACCTAACTATGTATTTATACTATAGTGTACTGCATTTATCACACATACCACAGAGCTTATAGGATGGATGTTGTCCCAAGGTACTTCTAAGGTGAGGAACATCACCAGCCCTTGTAAATACTGGCATTGGGTGATGTAGTGGGTGACAGATTCCAAAAATAATTTTACCCTAAACACACATTTACATTTGCCAGGGGTGAGGTTCAAATCTCTATCTAACAATCTTTATGAACCATTATGTTACACATTTATCACATGCACCACTGATCTAACATGGTCTAGGGATGGCAACAGGTACTTCTAAGGTGGATTATACCTGCAGGACTGCTAAAGTCAGGCTCTGAGATGTGTACTGGGTGTAAATGGGGTCAAAATCTTTGGGGTACATACATATTTGCCACAGATGAGATTCAAACTCATATCTGTGTAGTTACTGCTACTACATTGTTTCACATTTTTGGCACGTGCCATGGAGCTTACATGTTGGAGAGCTCTCTACAGGTATCTTTGAAGGTAACTAACATCAGCAGCAGTGCTAAAGGAGAGGTAAGGGGAGAGTAGTAAGTGTGAATGTCCATAATATCATGTGTTATCAAGGACACACAAATACACGCACAGTTTTACAGTTGCCATGTCTGGGATTAGAATTCCTACCTAACTAGTATGTTACAATATAGCATTACACAGTTATCACATGTGCCACAGAGCTGATAGGGCTGTTCCTTATCCAAAGGGGTATTTCAAGGTGACTGACATCAGCAGGCTTGCTAAAGTAGGGCAATGGGAGGTGTAGTGACTGTGAATGGTCCCACAATCATTAATCTCCACACATACACAGAGTTTCACAGTTGCCATGTCTGGGATTAAAACTCCTACCTAGCTAGCATGTTACACTATAGCATTACGCAGCTATCACAAGCACCACAGAGCTTATGAGCTGAGAGGTGGCCAGAGGGTTATTTCAAGGTGACTGACATCAGCATGCATGCTAACATGGGCAGTAGGAAGTGCAGTGTGTGTGAATGGGCTATAAACCATTCCTCTGGAAACACACACACACAACACTCAGTCACACACAACTTTACATTTGACAGGACTGGTTATACAAATGCTAGATGAATACTGATTTGTACTATCATGTTACACAGTTATCACAAGCACCACAGACACTATAGGGCTGTGGGCTACCAAAAGCAAATATCTACAGTGATTGACATTGGCACATCATGTGATATTGGTCAATTGGATGTGTGGTAGGTGGGACAGGCCTCATGATGGAAATCTTTCTGTAACTGTCTGTCTCTCTCTTTCACACATCTGTGTGTGTATGTTTGATCTATTATAGTGTGTAGGCCTTGGATATGTGAGAGTATTCCCATCCAATGTGTGTGCAAAACATGAATGGTGTGCAATGTGGTGTGTGTGCACAGACATCTGCGACTGACAAGATATGTATAGTCCACTGTTGTTGTCAGACATGGGCTTCATTTCTCTAAGTGTAGGAGCATGCCCAGTATGACCTTCTGTATTGAGTGTGTGAATCCATTCCAGGTAGGTTGTACTCCAGTCCAGGATTTTGTGTTCTACACCTACAGCTAGAAACCCGTTTCTGCAGGATACCTGTAGATAGGTTGACAATATGGAGTCACAACGGGCGAAAGACAGTGGGATACTGTAACTATTGTGTCTGTGCTGCTTGAGTTACATGGTTGGTGTTAGCAGAGATATTCAGACATATGTACTGTTTTACACTGTCATGTATTATGTCAACTACTGACAGATATTCTTATTTGCTCACAGTTATTTGCAGGGAAATAAAAGATGAATGAAGCTGTGTCCAGTATTGTGGTCTGCAGCCTACATATTCTTGCACACTCATGCCATTCTGGAGGGGTAGCTGCAGACACTTGCTGATGGATCTGTGTAAATGGTCCAGCATTCTGGTACTGTGGTGGCTGAGGATCCCCTGCTTGTACATCTATCGACATAACAGAATGGCCATATCCTGCTGTGGCCATACCTCTCAGCTGTACAGATTCACCCAGGTTACCCAGAGGCAGGGCTCATATATCTGTTCAGTTGCCCTTCACATTTGTGGTTTACAAAAAAAGCCTCGCAAAAGCCTTCGATACAATACCCCACTCGGGCAATATAGATAAGCTCACCAGCTTAAATATAAACCCCTATATCACTAGATGAGTTGCAAACTGGCTCAAGGACAGAACCCACTTAGTTAGAATTGCTGGGGCCATGTCAGACTCCAAACCAGTTACAAGTGGCGTCCCACAAGGCTCAGTCCTGGGACCTCTTTTGTTTTATATATATTTCGAAGGTATAGGCCAACACAGAAGGACTGTGGCTGACCAAGTTCGCAGATGACTGCAAACTGGGTGCCATAATTGACTCTCCAGCCGACACAAGCATCCTCCAAAAGGGCCTCATAGAAACAGACAACTGGTGCCAGAGCCATGGCCTCAAGCTAAATGCCAAAAAGTGTATAGTCATCCCTTTGGCAAAAAAAAAAGTGCCCACAAATTACCACATAGGTGGTAATCCATTAAGTACAGAAGAAGTAATTAGGGACCTGGGTACCCAAGTTGATAGCAATCTCTCATTTGACAACCACGTGGCCAAAGTGGTTAGAAAAACATTTTATATAGCCCACCTAATCATGAAGGGATTCACATCTAGATCAGGGGAGGTCATCGTGCCTCTTTACTCATCCCTCATCAGGCCCATAATTGAGTACAATGCCCCTTTTGGGATCTACCTTACCAGACACCTGCAGCAACTGGAAAGACCCCAAAAGTACCTCACCAAGAGGATCAAAGGGCTCAAACAGATGCCATATGCTGCCCGGTTAAAGAAACTCTAGCTCTACTCAGTGGCATACTGCCTGCTCAGAGGTGATCTGTGCCTGATGTATAAAGCCATGTCCAACCTGGAATTACTGGACATGCTGCACCTCAGAAAATCCAAATCCCATCGAGCTACGTGCTCGAGAGACTTGAACCTCAGCACTGAAATAAATAGGACATGCTGGAGGGACAGAATCATAACCCAGAGGCTCCCTTCACTCTGGAATAAAATCCCAGTCCAGGTTAGGCAGAGTCCCTCATTGACTCTCTTCAAGAGGAATCTTGATGAGTGGATGGGAGATCGTAGGTTTACCCCGGGTATCACTTCTGTGTCACTGTTAGACAGAAGCACAGTATACTAACCTCGAAAAAGGGCATATCAAAATTAATTTAAAATGGGTGGCGAAAGCCAAACACACTCTGGCTAGTATGAACCTATGAACCTATGAACAAGCAGGTTTGTAGCCACCCATTATTGGGTTTACCACTGGATTCTACTGGAGTGACAGGGTAAGTGTGCAAGGTGTTAATGGCAATAGTTCCTGTCCATATTAATCCATTGTTCTGGATGCTGGCAGGGTGCTGCTTACAGCTAGGGACACACCTATATGGGACACCTCTTCAGCATGCTGCATTCTGTGGGTATTCCCATACAGAAGTGAGGGTCATACTGTACTCATTCCCAACAGCAGGGATATGTCCTGTGATAAACCTGCATCTGATGGTGGGGTGAGCTGAGTGCATGTGTGATATGGAAGCTTCTTGCAGCTGACTCACAGATATACCTGGGACATTCCCCTTATACTGCCTTTTCCAGGGACATAGGCAGTCTTTCACTACTTCATAACTGTGCCTTTTGTGGTCTGCCAGTGATTGGCCAGACTGCATCATTATTCCATACTACACAGACAACTAATGTGCTGCTAACATCTATGTACAATTCCAAAGGTGTGTTCCATTGACAGTTAAATTTTATGTACTCTGTCTAGGGTACTTCCACCTGTGTACTGTGTGTATGTCTGGGCCCACATTCATGGCATGCCCATCTTTCAGATCATGACAGATAATGACATCTGAACAGTGAGTATGGATGACTACTGAATTGGGTCTTGCTGGGATGCATTGTGGTTGGCACTGCAGTTGTCAGAACATGGCCCTGTCATCAACAATACTGGCCATAGGCCACTGAGACACAACCCTCCATGTCTACATGCTGACCACTTCCACACAATATACAACAACCTAACACACAGACCCCTGCATATTGTACACATGCAACAATCTATCCTATAAACTGGGCCAGCTCAGGTAATCTGTGCTCCACTGTTATTAAACCCACATGTACATGTTACTGCATTTCTACATAGGATTGTTGGGGGGGAGGCACACCTGACAACTGTATACATTTGCTATGACTGTACTGGTATTTCAGGTACTCTGCTGGCTTCCATTTTGTTTTGTAGTCTGAACTATCATGCAGACTAGAGGCATATCAGCAGAATACAGATCTTAGGTTTTATTGACCTATATTTCAGTTTCAGACTTCTTACCCATCAGAACTAACATACACCTGCCAGACCTGTTGTAGTCTGTCTGTGTAGGTCTGGAGGGGGGCTGTTCTCCATTGCCATCAATTGGAGGCCTTAGCACAGCCTTTCTTTGTGGTCATCTACACCTGTCCTGCTGGCTGAGGCTGTTGTTGGGTATGTGAGACTCACTGACGTGGATGTGTGTGTCCTATGGACACATATTTGGGCCACCACATGTACTGCAGTGGGATTTGTCACCTTGTCTAGTACTGCCTACTTTGTTGACACCAGTATTTGTTATGGATTCCATGCTGCCCATATAGGTGTCCACTATTGGCTGCCATCTCATTCAACCACCCAATTCCATTGCATGCTCACATCCATACCATAGATACAACTAGCAGAACATACTACTCCATTCAGCAATTGATAGGAAGAGTGACTTACCTTGCGGCTGTGCCAGTACTGAGGATGGTGCTGGAGGACTGACTATGTCAGATGCACATAGTACACTCCATATACATGGTAAAGAACAGGTAGCATCATGTTTGGCATCCCTTCTACTGTATGTGTGAGTCAGAGAGAGGTGTCATTCCCTGGGTCCCTACCATGTCAGTGTATGTACTATGTGTTGCCTTTTTGCCAAAGCCTGGGCATACTGGGCACACCTCCTTCTGCCTACATGGGCAGGCTCAGGTTGTTCCTCCTCCGAGTCACTCTGTGGCTGCGCTGGCCTTGGCAATGGTGGGGGCTGTGTGGCCCTGCCCCATGCTGTTCCTGCTGCAGCTGTTTCTGCAGGATCATATTGTGTAGCATGGCACATACAATGAAAATTTGAGTACATGTAGCTGAAGAGTACTGCAAGGCTCCACCAGATATGTCCAGGCACCAGACCCGTGACTTGAGCATCCCAAACACATGATCTATTACGATTCTGGTTTGTGCATGTGTCTCATTATGGAGTTCTTGTTCAGGTGTGTATGCATTTCTGATGGGCATCATCAGTCACGGCTCCAGTGCATAACCAGCATCCCCCACTAGATGGCCATACAGGATGTCCCAACTGGCAAATCTCTGGTACAGCTGTGTCATATGCCAGATGTGGGAGTCGTGATAGCTTCCAGGGCTGCCAGCACACACATTCATGATAATGCCCTGGGCATCGCACATGACCTGGCAGTTGATAGAGGAGAAGCCCTTGCAGTTTATGTAGACCCTACCTCGCTCACCAGGAGGTGCTTTGATGTGTATGTGCATGCAGTCTATAGCACCCACTACCTCAGGATATTCTGCTATTTGGTGGAAGAGCCACATATTGCTGGATAATGCCTCATGGGTGTTGAGGAAATATATGTGCTCACCGGCATGTGCTGACATGGCATCCAGGAACTGGTGAAGTACCCTGGATGCTGATGCCTGTGAGATGCCCATGATATCCCCAGTTGGCCTTTGGAAGTTACCTGTGGCTAGTATTCTTAAGCCTACATGTACCTTGCTATCCACTGGGATGGTTTCCCCTCTGTTGGTTCTGTGTGTGAGGTATGGCTGGCACAGCTCAACAATTTGCTGTAGGATGTCCCTGTCCACCCTATAGCACTCCACTATCTCCAGCTCATGTAGCCCCTGGTAGGTTACCCTAGGTCTGTACACTCCTCTCCTTCTCCTCACTGTGGGTTGGTCATCAGCATTCTCATCCTCACCACCCTCAGCCTCTTCCACATATTGATGTATGACAGCGACAGCAGCCCCTATCATTTTGTTAGTTTTGTCAGGTAAAATTTCCCCGTCTGTGTACACCGGTGGTTTAGAGTTTGTGGGAAAAACCAGAGTGAAAGGCGTTTGCATAGTTTATAGTAGTGTGCTGGGTTGGGCTGCTGCCTGTGTAATTGGCTGATTCTGATACATTTCACATGCCAGCTATGCTAGTTCTCCTTGATTGCATTCCTACTACTGTTTTCCCTTCCCATTGCCTTCCCCTTTAAACCCTGAGGCGTGCCACACATACCCAGTCCTCAGATGTGAACAGAGCTGCTATTTCCTGTTTTGTTATTTTTTTTTTTAAACCTGGAGCATGGCGCACACCCATTTAGGCAATGTAAACACTGCTAGGCAGCCTCAGACACACCCCCTTCCTTACCTGTGATTAGCTAAGGGCAAACACAGGCCATAGAGCTCCGATAAGCTTACAGCATGCATAACACTCCCCCTTCTGAGATCATCTACCTCTTATGCTTATACCATGGTGTTGCTGCACCTATATGGTTGGGTGCAAGCTAACACTGAGGGGAAATCTGTGATTCAGTATCATTCCCCTCATTTGCATAAAACTGACTGCTAATGCATGGTTACAAAGCTGACACTCAGCCTTCCCCCTTAGCAACCACTATTCCATGGTATTGTTATCTTATGCACGTCATTGTCTATTATGGCAAAATGGTGATTTTGGTTTAAAAACTTATTTCCAACTTTTTTCATTATTTTCAGGCCGATCCCATTTGTGCACCACTACCCTACACTTAAACAGCCGGAATCAGCCAAAAAAAATAAATACAAGTTATTTTTTATAATGTTGCAACTATTTCCCATTCCAATGGCCATATATTTGGCAACTGGCATGTCTACTACATTGAATACATGCTTTCTTTGGAGCTGTCATGCCTCCGTTTTGTAATTTGCAGAAATGTATTCGGTTAGTAACCAAATACATTTCTGCAGGTTACACTATTACTGCACAGATATCTGCCTGCTTCCTGGATCTCTAATTCAACTCATTTGCATGGTTTTCACCAGCAAATGGGGTAATTGGCATACAGGAGCTGTCTCCATGCAGGAATAGTGTAGGAACGCTCGTGCATGTCCCGGGAGCTCGTTCCTGGATCACTTGTCGGCCATATTACGTGCAGCAGCTCTTGCACTATTCCTGCATGCCATGCAGAGCTTGCTGAATCCCAGGTATTGTGTTCTCATTCAGAAAAATGAGCAATTTGGTAAACTGGGGGATTATTATTTGGGTGGCTGGGACTGAGACCTTTTCAGGTATTGCTTTCCTTTAAAAAGCATGTAGTCACAATTAAAATTTTTTTGATACTTCTGACAGGTAGTGGGTACTACTTGTGAATGCAATGTTTAGACACCCTTTAGTCAGAATAATTTCATTGTTTGCTAATCCAAAATATGAGGAGAGATACAGTCTACTGGAGAATGTGAGGGCATATATAGTAGTGAGCTTACAAAAGGCAAGCTAACCAAAGATGTCAGAATTGGTAAGTGTAATGCTAGACCAAGATAGACTTTTTCTTATTTTTTGAGAAGTTACAAAAAGTATCAGAAGGCAAAACACTTGACTGGCTTTTCAGATCATTGTGCCATATGTTAGAGTTTGGTGATGAAGAACAGAGTCTCATAGTAGAGAAAGACTTTAAAAAATTAACAGCTGAATGAGTCGAGGAGGGATATTGGCAGAGCAGGCTGAAAACATTACGGGAAGTGCATTTAACTATGAAAATTTTTTATGTGTCCCTTACTGACTGATGAATAGGATTTAAAGACAAATATAAAAAGAATACATATATTATATGAAAATATTTTTTTTCTGAGGGAGAAGTATTTTTACAGATTATTACTTTAGAAATAGGAATATTCAGAAAAACACACAGTCAAGATTGTCTAAGGACAGAAACAGAAATTTATGCAAAAAATAAACTCCAGATATTACTGCAGATATACTTTTAAGAGGAAAAAAGAGGTATTACTTTTTCTAGGTCGGTGGGTTAAGAAGCATGAAAATTCTATTCGTAGCTTGTTTGATGAACCTGGGATTGAAAGAAAAGGTAAGCAAAATATTGTATAACTACTCCAACAAAATATATTATATGAATGCAAAGAAAATAAAGAATTAAGATACTGGCACTTAGGAAATATAGATTTCAAAAAATATTATTGATAGGAAAATTGAGTTATATGAGCTTAAAATGCTATTAGGACTGGTAGATAAAGATAGTTTTCTAGAACGACAAGCTCACTTACATTTTTATATTTCCATGGGTGTTACACAAAAAATGTATTTTTAGATGTCTTGAATGAATGGCTTACTTTAAGGGTTCATAATGATTGCATAGTACGTACTGTTATGAAGTTTTTATGGAAAAATGGTGCTAAAAAGGATATGAAAAGCTGAAGACCTATAACTCATTGTAATACAGATTACAAAATCTTGATGAAAGCTCTACAGTTTAGAATAAGTGAAAGTATGAGTAGATATATGGTAACAGGCATGTATGGTTTTCTAGGTGAGCACATTAAGGAACCTTTATTGTTAATTAAACATGTAGTGTATCAAATACATGTAAGAAGAGAAAGGGTACTTTTGCTAAGTGATGTATTTCAAAGGCCTTTTATAGATTAGAAACAGGCCATCATGGGAACTATCACAACAGTATGGCTTGGTATCAAGATGTTGTGATTGATATGTACAGTATACAGTAGGCCATCTGTGTCATTGTTAGCAAATGATTGCCATTAATATGTGTTAGGGAGTTAAGCAGGGATGACCATTAAGTGGAGTTCTTCTTTTTTCTTGGTGATGAATGCTGTAATTAAGTACATGGATGTTACATTTTTAGGGGGGCAAAAGGAGGTGCTTGAAGGGATGGAATTCCATGATTTTTAGTTCATGCAAATAATTTAAAGCTAGTTTCTGAAAAATAACCAGTTGTTGACATATTTATATTAGGGAAAATAGGATTAAAAATAAATAAGGAAAAATGTAAAGGGTTTGGAACAGACTTTGGTTTATTGGGTATAGCATCTACTGTAGTGGAAATTAAAGCTTTAGGCCATATTTTGCTGGATAAGAAGGTATAGAAAGAAATAGGTCACAGCTTTAGGAAAACCTTCAAAATGTTATTTGAATAGAAAGTTTATTTAATAAATGAGACACTTGGGACTAGCATGGTATCTGGAATTTTTATTTTATTTATTTATTTAAAATGTGTTTACCAGGAAAGTCCAACTAGACACAGGTCCTTTTTCAGCAGAGGCCTGGAGAGAAAAGCTCCATGAATAACAGTAAATTTTAATGCACACATTACAATAATCAATAAAGTATAAAGTAAACCAAATGTAGTATACATAAGAAAATACAAATGTGTTACATCTTGATAACAAAACCTAGGCTTTGAACATAGCTAGTACTATTTGTAAAGTATGACTTATGTCAAAATATAAGGTTAAGACAAGTCGGTAGGAATAAAGGATTAAACACCGGGGAAGAAGTTGGATATGGTTGGGGTATACTGTGAAGTATCAGAGCATTCATGAGGGGTTAGTACAGGAACATAGCCACTTATTTTTTAGATAAACTTTAAGTGATGGCTTAAAATGGTTAGTGGATGAGACTGAGAGAATGGGTTTAGGAAGGGAGTTCCACATATGAGATATATAATTGGAAAATAAAGATTCTCCTGTGGTGTTGTTGGCCTTGGAGACGGTGAATAAGTTCTTATTGTTAAAGTGAAGTGGTCTGCTGGAACTGTAAGGAAGGATGAGATTTTGTAGTGCAGGGGTTCTGGTTGGTTGTGTTGCAATTTTGTGAGTTAGAGAGAGTTTGTTATAAAGAATAACATTGGGAAGCTCAAGCCAGTCCAGTATCCTTAAAGCTGTACAATGATGTGTTCTATATGAGCAGTCAGATGCCAACTTAGCAATTTTATTATAACATGCTTCTAGCTTAGATAAGTTAGTTTTCCTTAGATTAGTTACAATTGGAGAGGCATAGGGAAGAGAAGAGAGCAGATGGGTTTGTGCTAATGTAATTTTGGCCATTGTGGTCAGGAACCTTTTGTGCCTATATAGACTTTCAAGTTTCTTATGGACTTTTTTATTAGGGAGACATGCAAGTCAGAGTTTAGGTTATTTTCTATTTCCACTCCAAGAAGCTTTGTATGGGTTGTCGGGGAGTTGATAGTATTGCCTTTGGCTACTATGTTAAATAGTGGGCATGAGCTATGTGTCTTGTTAGGTTGGAAGAGTAATAATTTAGTTTTGTTTGGGTTCAGGATTAGATGGGCATTGGCTAAACATGTTTCAACAGAAGTAAAAGATTCCTGTGTTTGAGAATGAAGAGCTGATAGTGAAGTGGCAGCACAGATAAGTGTTGAATCATCTGCATACTGTATTATAGAACCATGTGGAGTAGCTGTGTGTAGATTATTAGTAAAGAGGGTGAAAAGTGAGGGCCCAAGACAGATCCTTGGGGGACAACAATGGATAAAGGAAGGCAGGGAGATAGGTTGCCCTGCCATACAACAGATTGTTGATGGCCAGATAGATAGTTAAGACACCATGCTGTTGGAGATGGTGAGAAGGATAGTTCAGTTAGTACATCTATAAGTTTGGAATGGGAGACAATATCAAAAGCTTTTCATAGGTCTAAAAGATGGCAGATACAAAGCTGTTGTTATCCCTGTGATAATTTACAGTATTAGTGAAGGATAAGAGAGCTGCAGTGGTACTATGTGATGGGCGAAACCTATGCTGAGTGTTTGAGAGAAGGTTATTTGTTAGTAAGAATTTCATGACCTGGAGATGAGTACACCTTTCGAGTAGCTTAGAAAGAGGTGAAAGAATAGCAGTTGGCCAATAGTTTGTCAGTTCTGTGGAAGGTCCTCCTTTATGAAGTGGGATTACATGGGAAATTTTCCACAGTTGAGGGACATTGTTTTCGAGAATGGATCTATTTATAAGGATTGATACTGGGAAGGTTATAGATTCAGCTGCAATTTTGAGGTATTCACTGGGTAAGTTATCTATGGCAAGCGTAGTAGGTTTTAGTTTCTGGAGTAGTTTTTTTACAGTGGCTGTAGGAACTGGGGAGAAAGAGAATGAGGCATTGCTAGTTGTAGACTTGGCTGGTTTAGTATCAGGAGTAGGGGTTTGCTGCATGAAAAGGGTAATTATAGATTCAGTAAAATGTTTTTTTAAAAATGGTAGCTATGCTATCGGAATTGTTGTGGATGTTTGGGGTCGGTGTAATAGATTTTCCTGGGTGAAGGATTGAGTTTATAGCCAGCCAGAGTTTGTGAGGGTTTTTTGATATGTGTTTTGAATGTTATGATAGAAATTAATTTTATCCTGTTTCATTTGGTTTTTTTGCCTTATTTCTAAGTTCTTGATGCTGTTGTTTAGAAACTACTGTGTTAGTCTTACGCCATAGTTCCCAGGCTTTATCTCTAGTTTTCTGAAGGGCCCTAATGTCTCTGCTTAGACAGGGGGCATAGTTTGATTTTACTCTGATGGTTCTAACAGGGACATGTGCATGTTATGTATCTAAAAAGGATTTATTAAAGTGATTCACTGTGTCACCTAGGTCAAGGTATTCGAGTGGAGTCCAATTGCACCTTTGTAGGTCAGCTAAGATGTTGTCAAGATTAAAGTTATGTTTTTTTTCTGAGTTGTTTAAACATAGTAGGTTTTGATGGGAATATGTGCTGCCGTATAGAAATGTGGGTAGGTGGTCACTCAGACCATCATGAAGGTAACCTGATTGGAATGAGTGACAGGAGTTAGTAATATCCAATCCAAGGCTGATTGTTTTTTACTAGCTTTATCTATTCGGGTAGGTTCTTGAACAGTTTATGTAAAACCATGCAAGTTTATGTGATGGATAGGGTGATCTGTATCACATGCAAACCTGCCTAATTTATAATCACCCAGTATGAATGTCTCCTGACTAAGGGTACTACCCGCCCAGTGCAATAGATATTCTATAACTGGGGCATTATTTCCAGGTGGGATATAGCAGCCAATTATATTGTGTTTTTCTTGAATTTATAGTTAGTGTGGTACAGATGATTTCTGCACTGTCAAGTTGTGGGGTTTTCCAGTCAAGGAAAGTTAAAGTGAGATGGTCTTTAAAGAGGATAGTAACTCCACCTCCTCTTTTGTTGAGTCTATCCCCCAGTAGTATGGAGTAACCTGGGGGTAGTATTTCATTATCTTTTGTACTTGTTTTTTGCCATGTTTCAGTGATTATTACTATGCCTGGGGAGTACATGGTTAGCGTGGCATGGAGGATGTCTGATTTGTTGGTTATACTTCTAATATTAATGTTCAATAGCAATAGGTCTGATTTTTTTTCTGTTTAGGACTGGATTTGCCTAAGGAAAGGGGAAAAGAATATTAGACATTTTTTCATTTTGTTCTGGGGATTCCAATTAAATCTCATCTGAAGAAATATTGTTTACAATGAAGCAATGAAAGGGGATTATATTTAGTTCATCTAGGAGTTATTTTTTCTAGCATCATTACACATGCAATAGATGTTACAAAGCACTAAAGATAGGGGCAAAAATTGTTGGATCATTTTTTATTTAAAAAATGCAAATAATTTGGAAATAGTTATGAAAAAGGAAAGAATGTAAGATTTGATGGAAAAGTATAAATGAAGGAATTACAGAACAGGATGCAACAGTGCAAAGTAACTTTACATGACTTGGCTGATAGAAAACTGTGGTATATAAGAATTATGGAACTTTTGTATTATGAAGATGGGCATGCTAACATAAATGCACAAGAAAGAGAGGGAATTAAAAAGAGAAGAATTAGGCTCAGGGAATATCAGAATGGTTTGACTTTTTGGCATCTACCCTTACTAAAAATACCCATTAAAATATGAGGTGTAAAATGTTTGCAGAAAGGAATTGTCATAAGCAAGGATGTAATGTAGAAGAAGATGATGGCCAAGTTTTCTTAAAATGTACCAGAGTTCAGCACTTTTAGAGTATGTTATACAAGGAATTCCCATTTGAGTAAATAAAAATGTATCAATGGCTATTATGAGATTAGAGTCTATGGGATTCCATGGGATGCACATGTTGGGAAAATAGCAAAATTGCTCTGTTATTTGGTTCTTATGGTTAGTAAGATGCCATGAAGTATTATATAAGTTTTGTGTAGACTAAATTTTTTTTTCTCAAAATTGTTTTTTTTATTTTTGAAATACATTTGAATGAATTCCATAGTATTTATACATAACATCTTCAAAAAAAACTATGCACACTATTTACATTAGCCTGAGACTATAATAGAGCTTAATGTATACCGTTACTTTATAAGTATGTCCAATCCATTATCAGAGTGTCTGATCAATTATTGTATAGTGCCAATCAATGATAAGACTTTTCCCCAAGGGTTGCTGTTAAATGGCTTTGGATAAATTCTTAGTTCTTTAATTTTAATTTCCAATAATGCTGTGGTCTTCAGTAGGCTGTAGAAGTCTTCCAAAGTTGGTATTGTGTTTGTATTCCATCTTCTTGTTATACACTTCCTTGAAATTGCAAGTATTGTCCATACTAGGTACATGTTTGACCTATTCAAATGAGGACCTTCATTCACATTTAATAATAAAACAGCTTTAGTTAAATAAAATGATTCATTAAATAAAGATTGTAGAAAGTTATTAATACCATTCCAAAATGGCTTAATTTTAACACAAAGAAAATGTGGTTCCAATCCGCATTGTGTACTTGCTGACATCTCCAACATATTCCTCTTATGGAAGAACTACTTTTATTGATTCTCTCTGGGGTTAAGAATGCTCTGTGCAAGCATTTCCAATTAAAAACTTTCCAGTATTGCTTAAAGGATGTATATTTTATCAATCATAAGATATTTGTTTTAATATCTTCAGTTAACTGTATTGAGTGTCCTTTTGTTATATGTTTCCAATATGAGGTTTTGGTTGTTGTTTTATAGTTTATCAATATTTTGTAAAATTTTGAAATACTGTTTCCAATGTCAGAGTCATTATATATGATTTCATATATGTATTTCATAAATTTAGGTATTTCTTTAAATGAAAAATTGTGAATTATTCTACTTAAATCTTGTGAATATGACAGAATGCTCTGTAAAGTTAGCCAGTCCTATTGTGGAATTGTGTATATTGTTTTTATTACTTGCATATCTAAAACTTTTAGTTATTTGATACATTGGAGCCAAAAAACAAATCCTTTCTGTTCCCAGGAATTAATAATTTCTCTATATATTTTATGTGGAAAGTTCTTTGTGACTATAAATGGTGTTAAAAGATCAAATCAGATTTTTAAATCTATATTTGCATTAATAATTTTCCTAAATGAGTCAATGTAATTAATCATATGAGTTTTAGTGGGTTTAGTTATGTTATATTGCATACTAATACATAATATGTGTCATGGCAAATTGTTTTTATCTGTTATTTGAAATTTTTTTGTAAATCAAATTCATTTATTGATATTGCAGTTAGTAATTATTTCCAGTTTGCAGAGTAATTTGGACTTATCCAATCTAACATTGTTTTAGATATTAATGCTTTTATATATGTTTCTATATCAGGAAAGTTTAATCCTCCCAGTTTCCATGGTTTGATATGATGTATTAAAGCTATTCTGTTTCTTTTGGAAAACCATAAAAAATGTATTAGCCATGAATTTATTTCTTTAAGTATATTCCTTTCTGGTAACAGTTGTTTTGCCAAAGCTATATATAGGATCTTGGGCAGTAAAAACATTTTATTAACTGTAGTCTATCTTCAAATGTTAATATTATCTTGTTAAATTTTCCACAGAGATTTTAATTGTATTGATGATATTATTGTAGTTTTTTTAGACTAATTCATTATTATCCTTGCATAACTCAATTCCTAGATATTTAAAGTAGATTCTTGTTTCCCTATGATGTGATCCCCTTAGTCTGCAGTTCTATTTTTATTTAAAAATAAAAACTTTGATTTTGATTTGTTGAAATGGAGTCCTGAAGTCATGTGAAATTTGTCAATTAATATATCTAATTCTTCTAATGTCTCTTTTGTATTATATAATGTTAGTAATATGCCATCAGCAAACAGCATCACTTTAGAATTGTATTGTTCATAAACATCTATTCATTGATAGGAATTGAATCTGCCAATATTTCAATAGCCAAAGCAAATAGAATCAGTGACATGGGACATCTTTGTTTAGTGCCTTTTGTTATATGTATAGATTCAGAGGTAAAAGGACCTAACTTAACATACACTAAATTATTTGTGTGTGTATGTATATATATATATATATATATATATATATAGTTTCCTGGTTAGGGGTCACCACAGTGGAACTCCGGCCCGCTAATGATTGGTAGTTGATTTTTACATGCCAAATTACCAGCCCTGATGCACAACCTTCAACGAAGGTATGCCCATTCATGCATGTCTCCACGCAGAAGATGCTCTAGCTGAGAATCGAACCGGACAGCGTCTTACTGTGAGGCGACAATTCTACCGCAGCACCACCACTGTGGATATATATATATATATATATATATATATATATATATATATATATATATATATATATATATATATATATATTCTTTGGGAGATGAACAAAGGATGCAGGAAATTCAAATTGCATTAGGACTTTAAATAAATAGTCGCAATTTAGGGATTCAAAGGCTTTCTCTGTATCTAAGCCATTATGAGTGTTTCTTTATTTTCTTTATTAACAGAATCTATAAGAGAAATTATCCTTTTAATATTGTCATGTGAGTGGCTATACTATATAACTCCAGTTTGATCATTATTTATTGTTTTGGATAGTGGTATTTTCATTCTGTTAGTTAATATTGTCATAAATAGCTTATAGTCATTATTTAATAATGATATAGGTCTATATGAGGTACAGAGGTTTGGGGATTTGTTTTCCTTTAGGATTAGTGTGATTAAGGAATATCTCCAAAGAGTGGTATTAAAGCTTGTGACTGAATTTCTAATAGAGTTTTATGTAAGAGGGATAGTATCTTTGAAGAATAAAGTTTATATATTTCCATAATTATGCCATCTATACCTGGAGCTTTATTATTTTACCCTTTTTATATTATCTATAATTTCTTTGTAGGATATGGGCACTTACAGGTCTAGTTTTAATTTTTCTGTTTTTTTAATATTAAACAATTTTTCATCTAGATTTAATTGATCGATATGTACATTTTCATTTTGGAAATGTTCCATATAGTGATTTCTATAGGCATCAAAAATGTCACCTATATCCGAGATATTTTTCCCTTTCTTTTCATGGAAGATACTTTTAATGTTATTAGCTTTTGATTGTATTTTGATTCTTGTGGATAAATTATGTAGATATTTAGGAGAAGTGGCCAAGGCATTAATTTTTAGTTTTTCTAAAGCTAAACAAGTTTTATGTGTTACAATTTCATTGTATTTATTGTTTAATACGTCTACTTTCTTTTTCATTTCCAAATAATTTTGATTTTTTTTCAGCTTTTACTGACAAAAGTTTGGATTGTAGATCTAATAATTCAGAATCCCATTCTCTGATTTTTTTTTATACCAAGTTAGGGTTTTGCCATATATGTAAGCTTTTAATGGGTCCCATATCATTATTTTATTTATCTCTGTGGTGTAATTAATATCTAAGAAGAACTGTAATTCAGATAATAACCTGGGTTTGAACTCTTTAATTTTAGTTATATATGCTGAAATTCTGGAGTTAAAGATTAATAGTTTGTACCCATTTTTGAAGTTTTGGAATCAATGAATTGTGGTCTGAAAAGGAGCAGGAATTGATTGAAAAATTAATGATTTTAGAGTATAAGTCATGGGCAGCAAATATTTTATCTATTCTAGTTTGGGTACCAAATCTGTGATCTGATGGGAAAGCAACAAAGATTTATCTTCTTTAAATTTGAAAGTATCTACACTATGAAATGATTCTATCCACTTGTTTAAAACTTTTAATACAGCAGATGTATGCAGTGGTCTTTTATTTGTAGTTTCATAAATATCAAATATAAAGCTAAAATCTCCTCCTACTATTAAGTTGCCTTTACAATTATTAGAAATGAATTCAAGTGTTTTTTAACAGTTCCTGTAATGTCTGGGAACCAGTACAGAATGGTTTGACTTTTTGGCATCTACCCTTACTAAAAATACCCATTAAAATATGAGGTGTAAAATGTTTGCAGAAAGGAATTGTCATAAGCAAGGATGTAATGTAGAAGAAGATGATGGCCAAGTTTTCTTAAAATGTACCAGAGTTCAGCACTTTTAGAGTATGTTATACAAGGAATTCCCATTTGAGTAAATAAAAATGTATCAATGGCTATTATGAGATTAGAGTCTATGGGATTCCATGGGATGCACATGTTGGGAAAATAGCAAAATTGCTCTGTTATTTGGTTCTTATGGTTAGTAAGATGCCATGAAGTATTATATAAGTTTTGTGTAGACTAAATTTTTTTTCTCAAAATTGTTTTTTTATTTTTGAAATACATTTGAATGAATTCCATAGTATTTATACATAACATCTTCAAAAAAATCTATGCACACTATTTACATTAGCCTGTCACTATAATAGAGCTTAATATATACCGTTACTTTATAAGTATGTCCAATCTATAATCAGAGTGTCTGATCAATTATTGTATAGTGCCAATCAATGATAAGACTTTTCCCCAAGGGTTGCTGTTAAATGGCTTTGGATAAATTCTTAGTTCTTTAATTTTAATTTCCAATAATGCTGTGGTCTTCAGTAGGCTGTAGAAGTCTTCCAAAGTTGGTATTGTGTTTGTATTCCATCTTCTTGTTATACACTTCCTTGAAATTGCAAGTATTGTCCATACTAGGTACATGTTTGACCTATTCAAATGAGGACCTTCATTCACATTTAATAATAAAACAGCTTTAGTTAAATAAAATGATTCATTAAATAAAGATTGTAGAAAGTTATTAATACCATTCCAAAATGGCTTAATTTTAACACAAAGAAAATGTGGTTCCAATCCGCATTGTGTACTTGCTGACATCTCCAACATATTCCTTTTATGGAAGAACTACTTTTATTGATTCTCTCTGGGGTTAAGAATGCTCTGTGCAAGCATTTCCAATTAAAAACTTTCCAGTATTGCTTAAAGGATGTATATTTTATCAATCATAAGATATTTGTTTTAATATCTTCAGTTAACTGTATTGAGTGTCCTTTTGTTATATGTTTCCAATATGAGGTTTTGGTTGTTGTTTTATAGTTTATCAATATTTTGTAAAATTTTGAAATACTGTTTCCAATGTCAGAGTCATTATATATGATTTCATATATGTATTTCATAAATTTAGGTATTTCTTTAAATGAAAAATTGTGAATTATTCTACTTAAATCTTGTGAATATGACAGAATGCTCTGTAAAGTTTGCCAGTCCTGTTGTGGAATTGTGTATATTGTTTTTATTACTTGAATGTCTAAAACTTTTAATTCTTTGATACAGTGGAGCCAATAAACAAATCCTTTCTGTTCCCAGGTATTAATAATTTCTCTATATATTTTATGTGGAAAGGTCTTTGTGACTATAAATGGTGTTAAAAGATCAAATCAGATTTTTAAATCTATATTTGCATTAATAATTTTCCTAAATGAGTCAATGTAATTAATCATATGAGTTTTAGTGGGTTTAGTTATGTTATATTGCATACTAATACATAATATGTGTCATGGCAAATTGTTTTTATCTGTTATTTGAAATTTTTTTGTAAATCAAATTCATTTATTGATATTGCAGTTAGTAATTATTTCCAGTTTGCAGAGTAATTTGGACTTATCCAATCTAACATTGTTTTAGATATTAATGCTTTTATATATGTTTCTATATCAGGAAAGTTTAATCCTCCCAGTTTCTATGGTTTGATATGATGTATTAAATCTATTCTGTTTCTTTTGGAAAACCATAAAAAATGTATTAGCCATGAATTTATTTCTTTAAGTATATTCCTTTCTGGTAACAGTTGTTTTGCCAAAGCTATATATAGGATCTTGGGCAGTAAAACCATTTTATTAACTGTAGTCTATCTTCAAATGTTAATATTATCTTGTTAAATTTTCCACAGAGATTTTAATTGTATTGATGATATTATTGTAGTTTTTTTAGACTAATTCATTATTATCCTTGCATAACTCAATTCCTAGATATTTAAAGTAGATTCTTGTTTCCCTATGATGTGATCCCCTTAGTCTGCAGTTCTATTTTTATTTAAAAATAAAAACTTTGATTTTGATTTGTTGAAATGGAGTCCTGAAGTCATGTGAAATTTGTCAATTAATATATCTAATTCTTCTAATGTCTCTTTTGTATTATATAATGTTAGTAATATGCCATCAGCAAACAGCATCACTTTAGAATTGTATTGTTCATAAACATCTATTCCTTTGATTTTTATATAGATAGGAATTGAATCTGCCAATATTTCAATAGCCAAAGCAAATAGAATCAGTGACATGGGACATCTTTGTTTAGTGCCTTTTGTTATATGTATAGATTCAGAGGTAAAAGGACCTAACTTAACATACACTAAATTATTTGTGTGTGTATGTATATATATATATATATATATATATATATATATATATATATATATAGTTTCCTGGTTAGGGGTCACCACAGTGGAACTCCGGCCCGCTAATGATTGGTAGTTGATTTTTACATGCCGAATTACCAGCCCTGATGCACAACCTTCAACGAAGGTATGCCCATTCATGCATGTCTCCACGCAGAAGATGCTCTAGCTGAGAATCAAACCGGACAGCATCTTACTGTGAGGCGACAATTCTACCGCAGCACCACCACCGTGGATATATATATATATATATATATATATATATATATATATATATATTCTTTGGGATGAACAAAGGATGCAGGAAATTCAAATAGCATTAGGACTTTAAATAAATAGTCCCAATTTAGGGATTCAAAGGCTTTCTCTGTATCTAAGCCATTATGAGTGTTTCTTTATTTTCTTTATTAACAGAATCTATAAGAGAAATTATCCTTTTAATATTGTCATGTGAGTGGCTATACTATATAACTCCAGTTTGATCATTATTTATTGTTTTGGATAGTGGTATTTTCATTCTGTTAGTTAATATTGTCATAAATAGCTTATAGTCATTATTTAATAATGATATAGGTCTATATGAGGTACAGAGGTTTGGGGATTTGTTTTCCTTTAGGATTAGTGTGATTAAGGAATATCTCCAAGAGAGTGGTATTAAAGCTTGTGACTGAATTTCTAATAGAGTTTTATGTAAGAGGGATAGTATCTTTGAAGAATAAAGTTTATATATTTCCATAATTATGCCATCTATACCTGGAGCTTTATTATTTTACCCTTTTTATATTATCTATAATTTCTTTGTAGGATATGGGCACTTACAGATCTAGTTTTAATTTTTCTGTTTTTTTAATATTAAACAATTTTTCATCTAGATTTAATTGATCGATATGTATATTTTCATTTTGGAAATGTTCCATATAGTGATTTCTATAGGCATCAAAAATGTCACCTATATCCGAGATATTTTTCCCTTTCTTTTCATGGAAGATACTTTTAATGTTATTAGCTTTTGATTGTATTTTGATTCTTGTGGATAAATTATGTAGATATTTAGGAGAAGTGGCCAAGGCATTAATTTTTAGTTTTTCTAAAGCTAAACAAGTTTTATGTGTTACAATTTCATTGTATTTATTGTTTAATACGTCTACTTTCTTTTTCATCTCCAAATAATTTTGATTTTTTTTCAGCTTTTACTGACAAAAGTTTGGATTGTAGATCTAATAATTCAGAATCCCATTCTCTGATTTTTTTTTATACCAAGTTAGGGTTTTGCCATATATGTAAGCTTTTAATGGGTCCCATATCATTATTTTATTTATCTCTGTGGTGTAATTAATATCTAAGAAGAACTGTAATTCAGATAATAACCTGGGTTTGAACTCTTTAATTTTAGTTATATATGCTGAAATTCTGGAGTTAAAGATTAATAGTTTGTACCCATTTTTGAAGTTTTGGAATCAATGAATTGTGGTCTGAAAAGGAGCAGGAAGTGATTGAAAAATTAATGATTTTAGAGTATAAGTCATGGGCAGCAAATATTTTATCTATTCTAGTTTGGGTACCAAATCTGTGATCTTGATGGGAAAGCAACAAAGATTTATCTTCTTTAAATTTGAAAGTATCTACACTATGAAATGATTCTATCTACTTGTTTAAAACTTTTAATACAGCAGATGTATGCAGTGGTCTTTTATTTGTAGTTTATAAATATCAAATATAAAGCTAAAATCTCCTCCTACTATTAAGTTGCCTTTACAATTATTAGAAATGAATTCAAGTGTTTTTTAACAGTTCCTGTAATGTCTGGGAACCAGTATAGATTGGCTAGGGTCCATATTCAGTTATTATATTTAACTATTACTAATGCCATAAGGCCTTTGTTTATCTTCATACTTATAAATGATTTCTGGGTTAATCACATTTGTTTTCCATAAAATTGTCACCCCTTTTGTATGTGTCTTATAAGTGGATTGCACCAATATCATATATTCCTTAGGATTCCATTTGTAATTGTCATTTGTTCTAAAATGAGTTTCTTGAAGGAAGACAATTTGTGTTTTCTTCAATTTTAAATATTTCAGTAGATTTGATCTCTTGCTATGATTGTTTAAGCCATTGGTATTTAAAGAAAATAAAGTTAAATCCATCTTAGGTTAGTTAGACTATGTATTTTTTGTTTTATTGTGACTATTAAACATTTTGCTCTGATAATTATAAAGTATATGTTTGAGCTTTTAAAGGAAATTATCAGTTTTATACTTTAAGTGTTTACCTGTAAAGTAATGTTTTGGTCAGGCATACTAAAATATTTTTGTGAAATAAATTTAAATTAATAAATGTTAACAAAACTAAGAATCGCACTAGCCATGGAATGAAAATCATTCCTAATCTGATGGATAAACCTAAGTCCATCAGATTATCAATCATACCTTGACAATCCAGAACATCTGAGCTCCATAAATTGAATTATCATATGGAGAATATTTGTAATAGGAATAAGCAATATTTATATTATTTTGAACATATGTAGTACTATTGTAGATTTGACAGAATTCTAATACAATATAAATGTCTACATATTGTATAAGCAATTAATATTTACATGAAAGATAGATGACAAACAATTCAATCATAGTAAATTAGGATGTATCATATATAAAACCTCAGTAAAAGATTATAGCACACAGTTATTTAACATATTCACCCTTAATGATGAAGTCTTTTAAAACGTATTACTTAATATAAATAGATGGTAATAATATTTATACCTAATGTTTATAATACAATGTATTTTACTGGATATATCAGAAGTTATATTTCATTGTTTGCCAGCATTTAAGTAATCACTTTGTTTGTTGCTAACTTACTTAAAGCATCAAGTTTGTTTTATGTGAACATTAATGAAAGTTAGTGCATTTTAATTATCAGTGCATCCCTCTTCCCCCCATTTCCTACATATAAGGATTTTCATATCTGTCATTTCCTATTATAAAATGAGTGAAATTATAGGTTAGAAACCACAAATTCACTTATTCTGATTAATAATTACAAGCTCTCTTTCCATATTCATAAATTGCCATTTTATGGAATATACTGAAAGATTTAGATTTAAATGGCAATAGTCTATTTTGTATAATCAGCAAAGGTTAAACTGAGTGATTATTGTCAATTTAATACTATTTGTTTAGAATGTGATTGTTACATTCTATGACATTCCTAGTTCAGGCTTCTATTGTTTCCCTTGAACAACTTTGCCAGTTTGATGTCATGTATAAAACATTAGTTACCTAGGTAACAGCTTAAGTATTATGTACGGTCAAGATGGGTTATGAAACCACAATTCAAGCTAAAGCAATTATATGATTTGTTATGCACATTTACTTATATGAAAAAAATCATCATGCTTCACCTTGATGTTCAATATAGTGTATGTCATTTATGACAATTTATGACACGTTAAAACAGTAGTGTTATTATATACAAGCCCATGTTATTAAACTGAGTGTCTATTGTCAATTTAAAACTATTTGTTCAGAATATGATTGTTACATTCTGTGACATTTCAAGTTCAGGCTTCTATTGTTTCTCTTGAACAACTTTGTCAGTTTGATGTCATGTATAAATATTAGTTACCTTATTAACCACTTAAGTATTGTATATGGTCAAGATGGGTTACAAAAACTACAATTCAAGTTAAAGGAATTACATGACTTGTTATGCATATTTACTTATATAAGAAAATCATTATGCCTCCCCTTGATGTTCAATGTAGTATATGTCATTTATGACAAGTTAAGAGAGTAGTGTTATTATACACAAGCCCATGTTATTAAATCATGTCTTTGATATTTAAATTCAGCAAACTGCTTCATCTTATATGACAGTTATATATTTTATGTTTAGATTTGCTAAAATCATACATTACATAACTATTGTGTTTTTTTTTTTTTTTTTGGCTGTTACTTATTTGAGAGACCACAAGCTGTAATGCTTATTCTTATTATTAGCTCATTCCAAGCATGTTTATGCAGTCCATAGACTTTAAATTATGAGACCCTTCTAGTTTCTTATTTGTTATATTTTCATCCTTACATACACACATATCAGTACTTCAAGCATGGGCAACAATACCCATCCAGTTTTACCAGAATACCATTCACTAGTTCATGTAGTGTGTTTCCAGGCTGTTCTTAAAATATCCAAACCAATATTTGTCCTGTTCCATACAGTGGCCACTCTGCCAGTGAACCATTCAACACACCTTCCATTCCCAGAGATATTTCCATGAAGGAAACCTGGTGACTCTCTAGCACTTCCTGGCAACTCCAAAAACCCCTAGAATCAGCTATCCCCATATGCCCAACACTTCCGAGCAAGCTCACCTCCCAAACCACTGCAAAGGGTTGTGCACAAGACCAAGTGCTCTTAGTCTTTCACAATAACTCAGACTTCCACTCTTATGTAAGTCCTTAATGTGTTTGGACCAAAATACATTTTAATATAAAATTGTGCTTATTATTTTTTTTTTTATCAAGAATCAACTTAATGAGCTAAACAAAGTGTTGGGAGACCATCAAAATGTGGACGTGTGGTTTAAAACAGCCTCTTTATATATATATATATATATATATATATATATATATATATATATATATATATATATATATATATATTTTTTTTTTTTTTAAACCAAAAACATTGCCAAGAATCATCTCGGAACCATTAAGCATTATCATCACAATGTCTCCATTACCATAGCAACCTGTGAGCATTTGTTTACTGCATACCAGAGGCTCGTGATGCATCTGAAGCAAAGCATCACTTCACTGCAACTTCAAGCCTAAATTCCCTCCCTTTCAGTGAGGCAGCAGCCAGGAAAAAAATGAAGATCAAACAGATCAAAAAAAAAAAAAAGAAAAGAAAAAAAAAACTCCCAACAAGCCGCCACAACAAGAGATAACACATTCTTCCAGCCTTCCCACCTCTCACTCAGCAGATATATAAACAAACTATTCCTTGCCAAAATATCCCAACTTACAGTTTTATCCACCCCCTTCCCCTGGATCCAGGCTAAAACACCAAATGTCTCCTCCTAATACACAAGCATCAGTAAACCTCAATCACAAGCCGCAACCCACAGCTTACTGGAGATGAAAATGGCAACATACAACAGCTGCCAGACACAGCTGCAGCCATACACACCATGTCCAGCTTAACCAAACAGCACTCAAAGCTATGATACCTGCCATAATTGATATTAATTATGTTTAAACAGAATAATAATGACATTTGTACTAGCTGCCAGACAAGGCTGTATCCCTGCACACCATATCAGGATTGATCAAACAGCACTCAAAGCTATGATACATGCCATAATTGATATCAACTATGTTTAGACAGAATAATAATGACATTTGTACTAGCTGCCAGACACAGCTGCATCCACGCACACCATATCAGGATTGATCAAACAGCACTTGTAGCTGTGATACCTGCCAAAACTGATATTAACTAAATTTAGACAGAATAATGATGACATTTGTACTAAGAGCTTGCTACTATTATTTAACCAGGATATACATGACATTTCTAAATCATACTTTAACTGAAGAAGGCATTAGTCTCCATGACAGCATTTTTTTTTTCAAAACACTCTACTGTTACTGCTGTTATATATGATGTTAATTTGTTACATTTGAGTCTGAACTCTGATGAATGGTACCCCTGTTGAATTAGTTAATTAATTACTTAAATTATTATAAGTAAAAACAATGAAAAATGAACAAGATAAGTATTCATTGAGTTCAAGTAGGGGAAAAGAAACGTCTATGTTTATATTATATGTTGCTTTGTTTGGCTTATATATAATGTAAACAGTAATCCATCTTGACCTACCTTTGTTTGTGAAGAATTACTGGACTCTGAACATTCTGAATACATCATTACTGTTTCTCAGTTGTTTAAGAAACCCTCCTTTTTTTTAAATAAAAACAGATGACAAGTGATGTACCATATCAGCCGATACTTTGAGAGATGTAGTTGTAAGAGTTAATTTCTTGGGACAGCTATCTTGCAATCAGTTTTTTTTGTTTCTTCTTTCTAGCATTAGTCCAAGGATTTGTTTCTTTTATTATTTTAAGTGTAGGGGCCATCTATTCCATTTCTTCTGAGACAGACACTACATTGTTATTTTTGATGAATATAGTAGGTTCTTCTAAGTCATTAAAGGTTCTCATCTCATTGGCAAAAAGTATTTTTATCTTGGCTGGAAAGACCAGCTGTGCTTTAATGTTGTGTTGTTTCAATACTGGCCAGACTTTTTTTCCTTTGTTCTAGTATTCTGGAAAAATAATCATTGTCAAACCTTATCAGGCTTTGATTGCATTTTAAGGGTGATTTTTGCCAAGCAGATTTTGATATTAACTCCTTGTCCAGAAATGAAAGAAATTTTATAACTATGGATATAGGTGGAGTATTTGTTGAGTTAAAAGCAGGTTTTCTCAGTGCTCTATGCGCCCTTTCAGTTCCAAATGAAACTCCCTTTTTCAAGTCTACAAATTCAGGAATCCAGGTTAAGAATGAAATAATATCTTCTCCTTCAGTGCTTTCAGGCAGACCAAAGATCCTTATGTTGTTTCTCCTTTCCCTGTTTTCTAAGCCATGTATTCTGTTTAAGCAGAAATTCTTTATCTTTGAGTCTCCCTTCAATGTCATTTAGAGAAGTCTCTATATGTGTTATTTTTTATGGTGTTGCTGTAATAGTTCCTTAAGAGTATCAGTCTGTTTTTGAGAATTTAATTTGAGGTTTTCTAAGTAATTTTTAAAGCCATCCATCTTCAAAGATAGTTCCTGCAAGGTAGATGTCATCAATTGCAGTTCTTTCTTCAAAGCAGCATCTGGATGAGAATTCCTTGAGTTGTTCATATTCAATGACTCAATATATCTCCAAGTTACTTGACAGGAAAAATGTTTGTATATCTCCACCAAAACTGATATTTATGTAGTTTAGTAGTTTATCTATAGATGTCTGACATTTTAAACTTGAAAATAATAACATTTTCCTATATTATTATACTAGCTTATGGAGCTCTCAAATTTCACGGCTCTCAATTGGCCATCTAGGCTACATCCCTTAGACTAAAATTTTGGTTATTGACAAAAGAGTGGGATAATCAATTATTATTGTTCATTTTTTCTTTCATGATTTTTTTTTTTCAATTTTTATAAGTTGGGGGAATATTTTTAAAAATTCACAGTTGCTATTTATTTTTATCTTTGTAGTACAGAATCCTTATTGTACATATTTCCTTTGTATATTTGCAAATATGTAAAAATGTGCTGTTTTGTAATTTTCATGTAAAATTGAAAGACTCCTATGCTTGATAAGTATTGTGGAGTCTTTTACATCTACCCAAGCTACCACCAACTAGGACATATGGGATATTAGTATAACATTATATCTGAAAGATGGCACAATTAGGAATGTAGTACCCCCGATGCTATGCTCCAGTGCTAGTAATGGAAAAATAATCCAATTACTAGGGGTAGGACTAAAACATGCAGCCTTCAGATTTTCATACACCAAAGGCCAATGTACTAATTGTTGAGCCATTGACATTATCATTCAAGTTGTCTATTTTATTGTGTTCAAAATGATTATTAAGTTTTGACTTCATGTCAGGATATCTGTTTGCCTCAGCTGTCAATGTATTAAATATGCCACATATGTTTTTACCAGCTTTATGTTACAACATTGTTTTAAATCTAGTGTCTACTGTAACATTTACAGACGTAACATTGTTCTCAAATTATTGCATCCATCTGTTTCATTTTGCAGCTAATGAACTTTGTTCATTGTCCTTATCAAATAACTTGAGACATGGGTTGCAGCTGTTCGTTTATGTGTGCTCAAAAGTTATTTGACTTTGACATGTGTTTCTGTAACTGTGCCTTTTCTGGTCCTTAAAACAGCTTTATGTGTGAGTTCTTTTAGCTATACAAGTGCTACAGTACTGCAGTTATCTGAAACATTGTGTGTCCCTTGGTAATTAGGCTTGAATGAAGCACAATACATTATATCTTGATATGTCTAAACTGCATTGCTTGTATCTCTGCCTATGCACTATACTGAATGAATTCAAGAACAAAGTTCTTTTAAAAAGTAAAACTTGCCATAGTTTGAGAAGTCTTTATTTTTGAGTTTTGTCAGCTTTGCACTCATCTTATGAACACTGCTGTAGTGCTTGGACTCCCTGAAGTTACTGTTGCCTCAATGAAAGGATAATCAAGCTTGAGTCTTCCATAATAACATGAAATACAGTCCATGGACAGCATGTTCATGAAATAAAGTGTTTGCATACTGCAGCATATGTCAGAAATCTAAAGGTAATGTTAACATGGAGCACAGACAACTTTGAGATGACATTCTTTTATTAACTATTTGCAACTTCATCAGTACTGCCCTTAGTTTGCATTTGAGCTTGCCTAAGTATTTTCAGTTTGTGTTTGAACTTATTTTCTAAGAAGGCAGCTTTTTCTGAATGGAGTCCTTTGAATCCTTTATTGTTAGTTTAGACCACATGACTCCATCAGAGCCATCCCTGAGAAACCTCTATACATATTTATGAAGGGGGAAATTTCTCTGACTTCGGGGTTACTGTAAGCAGTGACAGCTGTCACTCTAAGAGAAATGGGACAATCATCATCACAGATTAATTAACTACACTGTGTCCTGGCTGAACCTATTATTTAATCTATACACCCCTAGTCATTAGAGACTGAGGAAGGATGTCAAAAAGTCACAACAGAGCTTATAAGTGCATCTGCAGCTGGATCAACCTATTGGCAGTGCTGTTGTACTGAGGAACATCTGGGCTAAGGGTGGAAGGCTACAAGAGTGATTTAACATCACAGCACTTTATTCAGGAATCTTAATTTTATTTTTAATTTTTGTCATTTTATTTATATAGTGTTTTAGCTGAAAATTTAGTTTCTCAAATGCAAATAATAGTTGATGTCTACGGTTCATTACCTTTGCCTCAGCCTCCTCCTTCTTTTCTTGTTTAGAAAGATTCTTCTATATCTCCCTAACATCATGCCCCTCCTGGCTATCCACAACTCTGATAAGAAATGTGGTATCTCCTTTACTTTCTGTTTCATGTCTTTCTCCTCCATGCTTTGGAGCTATCTGGTAGTGACTTTCTTTTGGATAATGTCTACCAACCTTGCGCCCTTCTCTTTTATGGCTTTCAGTACTACCCTCAGTATTTAAAGTTGTGGCTTGACCAGTCTCCAGTATAATGGAAGAATTACCTCATTGCTTATGATTTCTAGCCCCTTGGGCATAATATTTGCTTTCTGCTGTCTGCCACTGTCATTTCACACTATCACTGATGTAATTAACATCTCCAGTTCCCTTTCCTGCCCTTTTGCCATTAGTTCTATTCCCCCAGCTGACACTTCACACTAGGATTGCTGTAGCCCAGGACCAGTTAATTGTGTTTGTCAGCAGGACCTCAAATTATGTTTTTGATCCACTTGATCAGTTTTAACAGATTATTCCTTAAAATCATTGTATACTGCTGCTTCTAACTTTATATAATCAGTGAAGGGGCTGATCCTGTTATCTGTTCCCTCAGGTATGCCTCAAACAAATACACTGAATAATATTGGACCCAGGCTTAACCGCAGCTATTCTACACAAGTCGATGTCCTTATTCCTGTATTATCTCCCTCACCACAACCCTTCTGCATCCTAGCACTTAACCATACAGTAAACAATTCCTTAGTCTTTATCTATGAATCTATCCCCCCTGGATTTCCCAGCAGTTTCCTGTGCATGTCTGAGTCAAAGGCCTTTCTGATGTCAGGTAAGAGCATGATGTCTAGTACTCTTTTGTCAATGTTTTCTCTAACTCATAAAATGAGATAATAATGTACCATATCATAACTAATGCTTTAATGATCCCAGGCACATTCATGATGGTACTTTCACTAACAGAAGCTACATTTATTTTATGCTACTAGTTGCAAATTGCATCCACGATGGTAATATTTCAACAATCCATAAATCGATCATAATATTTAACAATCCATAAATTGTTACTATCACCTCCAAACATTAAATCTCATTGTCTAAGAAACACTTATGCATTGTTCCCTGCTTCTTTTTACAAAATATGACAAATGCTTGCCTGCATTACATCCCCCCCCCCAGCTTATCTTGCCAGCATAGGGGAACTTATTCTTTTGCTTCATTTTTTAATCACATCAGTATGACTCAGTACAGATCAGAAACTGCAGGAGAGGTGAGGACGAAAGAGAATGTCAGAGCCTTAGTTTAATAAAGCTCCAGGGTTTTAATACAGAGTAAACATAAAATTTATGTGTTTAATTTATCCCCCATGCCAGACATTTTAACACTGACTATTCTTACTCCTGCAGTTTGCTAATACTTTCTGTCCTGCACTAAATGTAATGTCAGATTTTGTTTCATTAAAAGCTGGTTAGAGTGAAAATAACAAAAGCCAGAAGGGTAAAGTCGGATGAGTGTTTATAACAGCTACTGGACAGTGCATAATGTAAGACAGTTTCTAGCTGTCTTGATCATATTTTCGATTAAATTTAACTTGAGAAGTGAGTCTGATCTTGCTGTCATCTCTTGTGGTCTGTGGTACACTTTGAGCAATAGGTTGGCAATGATTCAAAGTTGACCATTCAAAATCAGTAGAGTGTATGAAGTAAGTATTAGTGACAATGGTATTCCAACCTGCATAAATTATTGGCTCAAACATCCGGATTTGCCTTAAACCTTGTATTGCTGCTGCTATTCTAACATGAAGCATAGCTTTATAAGACACTAGCATGTACTAGTATGATAATGTAACTCACTTGTTTTTAGCCTTATTGAAGAAAGCTTGTGCTTGAAAGCTTTGTTTACTACATTAAGAACAAAACCTGATCATTATAGTCAGCCACTGGCAGCCACTGCTTTATTATAGCTTATTGCAATGCAGAAAAATAGAAACTTACCAGCCATTGTAACTGAAGCTGAGGGTTTTCATAGCAAACTGATTAATATGAGCACAAAGGCTCAGAAAGGGAAACCTGCAAATGGGTTTACCATCTCCTGTGGCATCCTCAGAAAGGAACACATAAAGACATCACTGAAATCGAACATAACAAAGTAGAATTGTGATAACTTTACATAGCTTAGAGCACTGCATACTTAGAATTAGAGGAATAAGTATAAATGCAGTAGATAACAAAACTTCTCAGATCAGCCATACACATCTTGTCAACTATGTATACGAGGCTGATACATCATTGAAGTGTGTCTTCTTTTGAATCAGAGAAGAAAGTATTAAGCAAGTGAAACAACATCTCAGCATTGATGATGTGATAATGAAATAGGCAGATGAGAAAGATTATTGTAACGGTGACGTTTTTACCCTGTTAGGTCTAAACAAGGACAGAGGTAAAAGTCTTTATAATACACACACAGCTCCTTTTCAAAGAGAGATGGAAATAGTTCCACTGTCTGAGAGATGAAGGAAATAAATTCTAGAGCTTGACAGTGCATTCCTCTACAGAGACAGCAAATGTTTATACAGAATTACTTGAAGACAATTCGTAGTACAGTCTTGTGGAACACATTAGACAAAGGTGTGATTAAGCACAGTATTTGCCCATTAACTCAGCAGCATCCAAGCTCACTGTGGACCAGAAAGCTGCAGTAATTTCTAACAATTGCCTGCTTTCAGTGTTTTATTCCATTTTAAGACTTTACCCATATCACAGATTTTTGCATGGAAACACTGATGTGAGATCACCATGGGGGCACTAAAAGTAAATGTTATAACAACTGAAAACTGCAAACAGCAGTGCCATGGGAATGCTCAAAACACTGAAGCATGAAATACACTAATTAGAGCTGCACTCTGCAGCATTCTGAAGAATTAAATGTACCAGATGGTACATATTACATACCAAACAATAAGAACCCATGAATCTTACTTGCTGAAAGCTATAAAATAATATCTTCCTTGAGAGCTGCATGGGTTTTGGCTATTCTGTTTAAATATTATTTTATTATGTACTGTCTTCCTGACGTTTGATATAGAAGCTAAATTTGATATCAAGTTATTTTGCATATTTCAAGATTTTGTAATAAAAAAGGTGGTAGCAGAACAAGAAACACCCCCAGATTCAGCAAGCCCTGCTGCAGGACTAGTGCAGGAGCTCCAGCAGGCAATATGTCTGCCGTGCGATCCAGGAATAAGCTGTAGGGACGTGCACGAGCGCACCTGCACTAGTCCTACACAGACTCAGCTCCTGTATGCAAATTACCCCATTTGCAGGTGAAATCCATGCAAATGAGATGAATTTGCAATCCAGGAAGGTGGAAGCCAGCTGTGCAGGACTAGTGTAATCTGCAGAAATGTACTCAGTTAGTAACCAAGTACATTTCTACAAACTACAAAACGGAGACATGACAGCTCCAAATAAAGGGTGGATATTATGTAGAAAGCATGCCAATGGCCAAATATTTGTCCATTGGCATGGAAAACACAGTTGCAAAAATTAAAAAATTAACTTTTATTTTTTTTAGCCGATTTCGACTGTTTAAGCGTAGGGCAGTGGCATGCAAACGGGATCGGGCAAAAAAAAAAAACGAAAATAAGCATTCTAACCAAAATCACTATTTTGTTATTATACTCAATGGCAGGCAGAAAACAACATGGCCAGTGAATAGTGGTTGCAAAGAGGGAGGGTCAGTGTGGGACCTGTAACTATGCATCAGCAGGCAATCCTATGCAAATAAGGGGAATGATACTGAATCCCAGATTTCCCCTGCATGCTAGTCAGCACCCAACAGTGTAAGAGCAGGAATAGCTTGGTACAAGCTAAGCAAGGGGGGGGTGTCTGAGGCTGCCTAGTACTCTTTACATTGCCTAAGCAGGTGTGCATGCCCCACACTGGGTTTTAAATGGAAAAAAACCCCCAGGAAATAGCAGCTCTGTGTACATTTGAGCACTGTGTTTGCGCGGTGCGCCCCTGGGCTTAAACAGGAAGGCAGTGACTCAGTGGAGGAACAACCTGAGCCTGCCCCAATAGGCAGAAGGAGACATGCCTAGTATGCTCTGGCCTTGGCAAAGAGGCAATGCATAGCACATACACTGACACAGGAGGGACCCAGGGAATGACACCCCTCTCTGACTCGCACATACAGTAAAAGGGATGCCAAACATGACACTATCTGTGCTCAACCATGTAGAGGGAGTGTACTATGTGCATCCGACATAGGTATCCCTCCAGCACCATCCTCAATACTGGCACACCCACAAGGTAAGTCACTCTCCTTACCAATTGCCGAATGAAGTAGTATGTGTTGTTACTTGTATCTATGGTGTGGATGTAAGCATGCAAGGGAATTGGGTGGCTGAATGGGATGCCAGCAGATAGCAGACATCTATAGTGACACCATGAGATCTGTAACAAATAGTGGTGTCACCACAGTAGCAAGTACTACACATGGCAACAAAACCCACTGCAGGAAATGTGCTGGGCCACATGTGTGTCCATATGACACACACATGCCAGTCAGGGAGGTTCACATACCCAACAATAGTCTCAGCCAGCAGGACAGGTGTAGACAAACATAAACAAAGGCTGTGCTAAGGCCTCTGAGTGATGGCTATGGGTAACCACCCCCAGGCCTACACAGACAGACTACAGCAGGTCAGGCAGTGGGATGTTAGTTCTGAAGGGTAGGAAGTCAGAAACTGATATGTAGGTCAATCAAACCTAAGAGCTGTAGTGCACTGTTATGCCTCTAGTCAGCATGATAGGTTAGAATACAGAATGAAATGTAGTACCTGACATACCAGTATAGTCATAGAAAATGTGTACAAGTGTCAGATGTGCCCACCCCCAATCTTGTGTAGAAATGTAGAAACAGTCAGGTGTGCCCCCCCAATCCTATGTAGAAATGTAGAAACAGTCAGGTGTTCCCCACCCCCAATCCTATGTAGAAGTGTAGTAACAGTCCGGTGTGTGCCCCCCCCAATCTGATGTAGACACGTTGTAACAGTCAGGTGGGCCCCCCAATCCTAAGTAGAAATGTAATAACAGTCAGGTGTCCCCCCTAATCCTATGTAGAAATGTAGAAACAGTCAGGTGTGCCCCCCCAATCCTGTGTAGAAATGTAGAAACAGTCAGGTGTACCCCTCCCCCAATCCTATGTAGAAATGTAGAAACAGTCAGGTGTGCACCCCCAATCCTAAGTAGAAATGTAGTAACAATCAGGTGTGCCCCCCGATCCTATGTAAAAATGTAAAAACAGTCAGGTGTGCCCCTCCAATCCTAAATAGAAATGTAGTAACAGTCAGGTGTGCTCCCCAATCCTATGTGGAAATGTAGTAACAGCCAGGTGTGCCCCCTCCCCCAATCCTGTGTAGAAATGTAGAAACAGTCAGGTGTGCCCCCTCCCCCAATCCTATGTAGAAATGTAGAAACAGGTGTGCCCCGCAATCCTAAGTAGAAATGTAGTAATAGTCAGGTGTGCCCCCAATCCTATGTAGAAATGTAAAACAGTCAGGTGTGCCCCCCCCAATCCTATGTAGAAATGTAGTAACAGTCAGGTGTGCCCCCTCCAATCTGAGGTAGACATGTAGTAGTAACATGTATGTGTAGGTATAATACCAGTGGTGCACAGATGACCTAAGGTGGCCAAGGTAGCAGGATAGATTGTAGCATTTGTACAATATGCAGGTATGAGTGTGTTAGGTTGGTGTGTGTTTCATATTGTGTGAGTGGTCAGTATGTATGCATGTTGAGGTTTGACCTGGTGGCCATTGCCCACTACTGCTGATGACAGGGCCAAGTCCTCATAACTGCAGTGCCAAAGACAATGCTCCCCTGTATAACACATGCTATAAGAAAGCCATTGTAAATGTATGGCGGTAATATGTGTCACCATCTGAAAGATGGACATGGCATGACTGCTGTGCTAGATATACAAGCAGTACACAGGGAAAAGTACCCCAGACATACAGTATATAATGTGTAACTGTGAAATGGACACACCCTTTTAATTGTACATACAGGTATGCCTTACATTATCTGGACTTGAAGTAGGGAATACCAATGTCGTCTGGCCGAACACTTGCAGATCACAAATGCACAAGCCAGCATAACTGGAATGCCCCATGCATATCTGTGTGTCAGATGCAAGTAGTGTCCATAGCACACATGCACCCAGCTCACCCAAACACTACCCACAGGTACCTCTCCGGTCATATCCCTGCTGTTGGGAATGGGTACAATATGACCTCCACTTGTATATGGCAATAGCGAAAGAATGCAGCATGCAGTGCAGGTGTCCCATGCAGGTGTGTCCCTAGCTGTAAGCAGCACCCTGCCAGCATCCACACCACCTGATCAATATCGATAGAAAGTATTGGCATGAACATCTAGCACACCTACCCTGTCACACCAGGGGAATATACTGTATGGCAGTCTAGGACTGTAGGACTGACAGAATGCAACGGCCTGCTACAGCTGGCCTGCATCACCACCAAGTGGCCTACAGGCCTCTGCCAAAAACCTGAGCCAATGTATGTTATGTCATGGACACCCAAATAACAACATAACACACTCCACATAAGCCATAAGCAAGGCCATGTGGACAAACCACAGTAACATACAGGACAAACTAAGGCAACTGAAAAAAACTGAATAAAACAACTCCACAAAACGTTCCCAAATCTAAGGATCTAAACACACTTGAACTCCAAACACAATGCTGATGTAAAACCAAACGATAAATGAATTTATTTTTAAGCCGTTTGACAAACGCTTTTCGTCAGAGCATACTCCAACTTCTTCAGAATACAAAATGAACAAACAGTGCCACTCCCCAATCATTCATTTAAATACCTCTGTGATTGTCTTGATCACATGATTGCAAGTACTTTCTTAAAAAAACCTTTATATGCTTCTCATTAAAACTTATACTGGTTAAAATCAATTCCCTGTCTACTATTTTGCAATAAAATCCATCACAGAGGGTCTGTACCTACAACCCCCGTATAATGTTATACCTGTAGCTCATGAGTTACATAGCAATATATTTCTATTAACAAACACTCTTTCCATTCTGCGGAAGTGGCAATTCCTCCCAGCCGCAAGGGAAACTCCATCTCCTCTGGACTGAATAAACTCTTGGTCTCAAGGACCAAGAGATCATAGATCACAATTCTATTTTAAAACTAGTATATTGTAGTCGGGCAAATGACTTGCTCTAAAGTATAACTTGATTCCATACGTGTTCATAATTGATATAAATAACAGCTGATTGAATCTTATATCATGAAAAACCTTTTTGTATATTCAGCTGCTAAGCTGGTCCATATTAATTAAACCTACGATAATTAAATTTAATATTGCCGACAATGTCAAAGTTACATTGAACCAAAAACGTTAGCGTAGGCATATATATTAAATATACACATATTGAACATATACATATACATTTGATCAAACTGTAAAAACTCCTATCAGATTGTACATAAGTCTAGAAATTATTATAACACAACAGGACTACTAAGAATAATATGTTGAATGTATATTGATATACACTAAAAACATGTAAAACTGAACCTATCAATGGTTAAATGTTGTATAACCCACTGACCCGTGATTAACCATTCTATTATTGTACCCCGGAGATACATACTCCCTATGGATGGAAATAACTGAAACAAATATTGGAGTTAAACTAATTCTATTAGAAGGCCAAAGATGTAATTATAGCAATAACTTCTTACATCAAATGGCTACATTAAACCCCAAACAAAAATCGTTGTGGAATGAATACTAATATATTCCTATGGGACTGGGTAACTCCTTCCATATACCCTACCTCCCCACCTTAACAGAAGATGAGCTCAACTATGTCTGTAATATAACATTGTGGTGGCAACTCAAACTGGATGCTTGCCATACTCCTGGGCTTAACGGGACATCTAGCTTAGCATGTTTGTTGAAATTGAAATGTCTGGCAAGGTAGCTTACCTGATATTTTCATCAACACAACGTTGGGGGATTTTTGTTATATTACAGCATCAGGGTTAGAGACATAGTTAACTCCAATATTTGTTTCAGTTATTTCCATCTATAGGGAGTATGTACCTCCGGGGTACAATAATAGAATTGTTAATCACAGGTCAGTGGGTTATACAACATTTAACCATTGATAGGTTCAGTTTTACATGCTTTTAGTGTATATCAATATACATTCAATATATTATTCTTAGTAGTCCTGTTGTGTTATAATAATTTCTAGACTTGTGTACAATCTGATAGGAGTTTTTACAGTTTGATCAAATGTATATGTATAAGTTCAATATGTGTATATTTAATATATATGCCTACGCTAACGTTTTTGGTTCAATGTAATTTTGACATTGTCGGCAATATTCAATTTAATTATTGTAGGTTTAATGTGGACCAGCTTAGCAGCTGAATATACAAAAAGGTTTTTTCATGATATAAGATTTAATCAGCTGTTATTTATATCAATTATGAACACGTATGGAATCAAGTTATACTTTAGAACGAGTCATTTGCCCAACTACAATATACTAGTTTTAAAATAGAATTGTGATCTATGATCTCTTGGTCCTTGAGACCAAGAGTTTATTCAGTCCAGAGGAGATGGAGTTTCCCTTGCGGCTGAGAGAAATTGCCGCTTCTGCAGAATGGAAATAGTTTGTTAATAGAAATATATTGCTATGTAACTCATGAGCTACAGGTATAACATTATATGGGGGTTGTAGGTATGGACCCTCTGTGGTGGATTTTATTGTGAAATAGTAGACAGGGAATTGATTTTAACCAGTATAAGTTTTAATGAGAAGCATATAAAGGTGTTTTAAGAAAGATCTTGCAATCATGTGATCAAGACAATCACAGAGGTATTTAAATGAATGATTGGGGAGTGGCACTGTTTGTTCATTTTGTATTCTGAAGAAGTTGGAGAATGCTCTGACGAAAAGCATTTGTCAAACCACAATAACATGTCCACCATGTCCCACTGCATGAACTGTGGACCAACACCAAAACACAGCTGTGATGAGGTGATAACTATAGGGAAAGTATCAGAGAATGTATGCATAATGTATGAAAGAGGATATAATAACAGGGGGGAGCATGGGCAGCATGGAATGTGCAAACTCCAACACACAGCCATGTGCACATACTATCCCTGGCTTCAAACACAAAAATGGGTGGCTACAAACCTGCCCATACACCACAATAGGGGTAATGTCCTGACTTATGACCCCCTGCCTCTGGGTAACCTGTGTGAATCTGTGCAGCTGTGAGGTATTGCCACAGCAAGATAAGGCCATACTGTCACGTTGATGGATTTACAAGTATGGGATCCTCTGCCATCACTGTACCAAGGTGCTGAACTGGATGCACAGACCCAGCAGCAAGTGTCTGCAGCGCCCCCTCCAGAATGGCATAACTTGCCATAACTATATAGGTGATTGACCACAATACTGGACACAGCTGCATTCACCCTGTGTTCCCCAGGACATCACTGCCAACAAAAATGTCCACCTGACAGTACTCGAGGACATAAAACATCACAGTGTATAACAGTACACGTCTGAATATCTCTGCTAACACCACAGACACAGCCACCTACAGTACACACTATCCCCTGCACAGTTTGACCCCATATTGTCAACTGATCTACAAATATCCTGCAGAAACAGTTTGCTAGCTCTAAGTGTAGAACACAAAGGTTTGCACTGGAGTACAAACTACCGGGAATGGATATACACATGCAATACAGAAGGGCATACTGGGCATATTCACACACAGAGAAATGAAGGCAATGTCAGACAACAACATACTGAAAGGTCATACCGGGCATGCTCACACACTTAAACAAATGAAGCCCATGTTTGCCAACAACAGTGGACCATACATATCTGACAGTTGCAGATGTTAGTACATACACTCCTCAGTATGCACCAGTCATGCTTTGCACACATATTGGATAGGAATACACACATATATCCAAGGACAACATGCTATAATATGCCAAAAGTACACATACATAGATGTGTGGAAGAGAGTGACAGTGACAAAGAGCCTTCTATCATGAGGCCTGTCCCACCCAGCACACAGCCAAATGGCTACAACCACATGATGTGTAATGTCACTCACTGTAGAAATTAGCCACTGGTATCCCTCAGCATTAAAGGCTCTGTGGTGCAAGTGCTAGCTGTGCAACATGACTGTACAAGGCAGTAGTCATCTAACAGTTGTATACATGTACCTTTGAAATATAAACCTGCGTGTGCCAGAGTGCGGAGTGTCCACCTCTAGATGAATGGGTTATGGCCCATGCACACACACTGCCCTCCCCATAGCCCTACTATGACAAGCCTGCTGATGTCATTCAGTTTGAAATATACCTTTGAGAAAGAAGTAGCCCAGTAATCTCCACAGTGTGTCTATAACTGCATAATGCTGTAGTGTGATAAACTAGTTAGGTAGGAATTCTAATCCCAGACATGGCAAGTGTGCATGTCTCTGTCTGTGTAGGGAGAAATGCTTTTTAGGCTAGTCACACTCAATACATTACAAATTCCCTACTTTGGCAAGGCTGCTGATGTCATTCAGTTTGAAATACACCTTTGGGAAAAAAGTAGCTCTGTAATTTCCGTGGCACGTCCTATAACTGCGTAATGCTGTAGTGTAATAAACTTGTTAGGTAGGAATTCTAATCCCAGACTTGGCAAGTGTGTGTGTCTCTGTCTGTGTAGGGACCATAGGTTCATAGTTTGGTACTAAGCTATTGGTCCTAGGGCCTATACAAGCCTAACCATAACAATTCCAATGCTTTTTAGGCTAGTCACACTCACTACATTTCAAATGTCCTACTTTGGCAAGGCTGCTGATGTCATTCACTGTGAAATACACCTTTGGGAAATAAATAGCCCAGTAATCTCCATGGTGTGTCCTATAGCAGTGTAATGCTGTAGTGTGATATAGTACTTCAGGAGGGGTTCCATTCCCACACATGGCAAGTGCGGATGGATGTTTGTGTGTGTGTTTTTTGGTCTGTGTAGGTAGCAATGCTTTTTAGGCTAGTCAGACATGCTACAATTCAACTGCCCTACTTTGGCAAGCCTGCTGATGTCATTCACTGTGAAATGCACCTTTGGGAAAGGAGTAGCCCAGTAACCTCCATGGTGTGTCCTATAACAGCGTAATGCTGTACTGTGATATAGCACTTTGGTAGGGGTTCTATTCCCACACATGGCAAGTGTTAATGTTTGTGTGTGTTTCTTTGTCTGTGTAGGGTGCAATGCTTCTGAGGCCATTCACAGTCACTGCAACCTCCATTGACCTTCTTTGGCAAGCCTGCTGATGTCATTCCCAGTGAAATACACCTTTGGGAAAGGAGTACTCCAGTAATCTCCATGGCGTGTCCTATAACTGTGTAATGCTGTAGTGTAATAAACCTGTTAGGTAGGAATTCTAATCCCAGACATGGGAAGTGTGTGTGTGTGTGTGTGTGTGTGTGTGTGTGTGTGTGTGTGTGTGTGTGTGTGTGTGTGTGTGTGTGTGTGTGTGTGTGTGTGTGTGTGTCGGTGTTTGTCATTCGTATCCTGTGTGGAGGTGGCTGTGAGTGTGTAACAAATGGACTCATTGTGTAGTTGGTTTTGCAAATTTCTTATATGGTGGCCCTATTATATGTCACAATGTCCACCTTACAAGGATAACAGATGTGAAATAGCCTGGAGGCTGGGGTACCATTCCATACCCCTACATGTGACATCAAGGCCTGGTGAACAAAGTTAGCAACCTTTGTATTACCCAGAGAACACTCTCAACCCATGTCTCATACACAAACACACTTACCTAAGCAACAACTGCTATGTTGGTAATACCCTGAATATTGCCCACAGTTAGTAACCATGGTGTGATTGCAGTGGACTACAGAGGGCATGGCACCCTGTCCATCAGTACAATAGGCACGTACATGCAGACAGTGCACCTTCACTATGTTCCCCACTGGATGCCTGCAACACCTGTGGTGCCATCAATTGTTACCCACAAAGGACATACCATGCCTTAAACACATGCTTTGTATGGACAGATGCCATTGACATCAGGGAATACCTGTATCATGCTATCAGTATAGGTTCAGGGTCAACCTGCTGTCTATTACCAGTTCCCGCCACATAAGGCCAGGACTGGCACATCTGATGATAACAATCTGTGTACACAATATGGGCCAGACACCCCAGGTACAGTTCCACATGTCACTGTACATGCATGTGGGATGTGTGCACATCCCAGACAACATCCATGTCATGGACTAAAGAACACATACATGGCAAGCATTGCACAGCAATGGCCACACACAACAGTTACCCAGGTGACTGGATGGTTAATACAATATCCACCTGTGTGGGCCAATCCGGACACTACACCCCTGAGCCACACTGCAGACCACTGTCATGTGGCCTGATGCCAAGGTATACCCTTCACCTAGCCTTGTATAGCCTTCTGGCATAGTCAGCCACTACATACCCATGAAGTAATGCACGCATGAATGTCAGCACTGGCACCCTGTATCTGTGTGTGTGTGTGTGTGGTGTATGATGCTTTTGACCACATTCACACTCACTACAACTTCCATTGGCATACTGAAGCATGCTGTCTGATGTCAGACACCTTCACATAACCTTTTCCCATATAACCTCTGGATAACTCATATGGTGCATGTGATACCTGCACATTACTGCATTGTGGCAAACTAACTAGTTAGGAAGTGTATTCCTGACCCTACCAAGTGTGCCAATGTGTGTGAGTCCCTGATAAAGTGTGGCTGTGTTGACACTGACACCTGTTCATGTGGACAGGCACATGTACTACACCTACCGTATTGCTACTATATCACTGTTGCAGATGTCACTCACCATCACATATACATTTGGACAGCTCCTCAACATGTAATCTATGTGGCACTTGCAATAACTGCATAGATGTGATAGCAATACATAGTCAGGGGTTTGAAACCCTGCACTGGTAGGTGTGTGACACAACCATGCTTAGGTTTTGCTCTCTCACCCCCTACCTGACAACAGCTTGTGTTTTGTAAGTGATGCTCATGATCAGCTGATGGCCTCTGCATGAATTGCAGCCCTCCTCTAGCTGATTGCATGTGGAACAGCTGTGGTAACATTCTCATAGCCAAGTGGATGGAAACACACTCCAATATCTAGGAACATCATGTTGGTGTTGGGTCTTTTCATTCACTGTGAGCAGGACCTAGATTTGGTATTTGGCAAACCGCATCATAGATGGATTTGGGATTTACCTCTAACAACATACACTGTGGAAACAGGCCAACACACAGGAGGGGGATGTGCCTGACATGACTACAGAATGTAAGTGTTGCTATTTTGCATTTGGAGTAATGTCAATTTAACAGGGTGTGTGTGGATATGGCTGGTCTACATGTTTTAATACCTGTCATGACAGTGCTAATTTTGAGGAAACCTCCATCTGTAGAGTCATATGCAGACTGTGCAGTGTGTGGAGCCTTTTGTTTCTTATGTTACTCACAGAACACCTATCTGAGAACTGCAGAAACATAGTGTGAGGATTGCAATCAGTACAGTGACAGCCATGAGAGTTACTGACTTCATATCCCTCATAGGACATATGTCACAACAAACCCTGGTACAACAGTAAATGTATGAGGTTATCACAGCAACATGCCAATATTGGGGCAGTATTTGTAGCTCCAGCCACACGTCTGTCAACCTTTGTACATATGTCCTGCAGTAAGAGGTGCATATGTCCTGTACACCATTATGTATTGACATCATATCTATAAGCCAGTCAGATATCAGACTGCTAGACATGTTATGTATAGTAGGGGCTGTTTCTGAGGACATAGCTTGGCCAATCTGTGGTTGAGTGTACAGTACTGTGGTCTGTGTACCTAGGGTGATTGTTGACAGTATGTGTATTGCACATACATACCTTGGGCTGTGCAAAGGCTGTGGTAGATGCCATTGTTGTTGGTCCTGTTCTATCTGATATTACATGCTGCTCCAGTGTATGGTACCCTATTGGCTCACATGTCTGTAGGGCCAGACACACACGTGTCCAATACAACAGACAGCCATCGAACCACATAGTGCCATGACCCAGTGTATGTAGGGTCAGTGTGTGTGTGGCACATATGAGGATGGTAAACAGAAACAAAGCACCCTGAACCACTGCTAGGTAGGCAAACAAATTTATTAAGCCGAACAGTTCACTCGAAAAAATAACGCTGAATCAAATCACCATACGTTTTCGTCCACAACTTCATGGAGTTATTGACATGAGTACTTTTAAATATTTGCATGTAGACAAACCGAGAATACCCTCCATATCTGGGATACCAAAGGTGCATAAAGATGAAAGTGACCCACCTTTGAGAGTGATAGTGTCAGCCGAAGGTTCGGTCACTGCACCTTTGGCCAAGTACATTGACCAGAAGATAAAAAAGCTTGTTTGTGACAACAATGTTATTTTAAAAGATTCGTGGCATTTCTTAGGAAAACTAAATGAATCACTTGCAAATGAAACAAAAGGTTTTGGTACCTTGGATGTGATTGACTTATTTACAAGTATACCCCATGATGTAGGCCTTGAATGGTTCGAAGAAATGCTTCTTGAATCCAAACTACTAGGGCACAATGAGTTCAGAACTGTATTGTTATTAATGGAGATTGTCCTAAAGAATAATTTTTATTCTTTCAGGCAGTATTTTCGACAAACTAAAGGTGTGGCGATGGGGGCACACTGTGCTCCCACTTATGCTAACACTATAATGTCCTTCTGGGAGAATAAGTTTGTACTGAATTCAGAATATAGTAGTTTATGGAAGTTGTATGGTAGATTTCTGGACGACTTGTGTTTCTTATGGGCAGGCACTCAAGATGAATTTGGTAGCTTTGTGGAATACCTAAATGGTACCACAGAATTTTAAAATTCACTCACAAATTCACTACTGATGAATTGAAATACCTTGATGTTAACATATCTAAAACTGAGTATGGCTTTGAGTCTAGAATTTATAGAAAAGAGACCTTTTCTAATTCTTATCTGCACTACTCAAGTTCGCACCCCCACACCAGAAAAGGAGTGTTATAAAAGGGCAATTTGCGCTTGTGTAGAATGACTTCTGATGATGCATGTTATGGTAACGAATGTAAAACCTGAGAAACATGTTCCTGAATAGAGGCTACCGGAAGAGCTCATTGATAGAGTTTCCAAAGAAGTCAGTGATGGGAGGAAGGGAAGGTTTGCCCCTGTATTGGGTAAAATTGAAGATGTTGCAACTCAACAAGTCACAAACAAGAATGTAGATGGGTTAAATAATGAATTCGTATCAGGTATCATTACCACATATGATGGACAAGCTGGTGTGATCAAAAGAATTTTTGACAAAGAGTGGATTAACTTTTCTAAAGTTTCTGACTTAAATCACATTTTCCAGGGTGAAATAAAACATATTTATAGGAAAGGGAACACCCTGAAGGATATTTTTGAAAGAGGTAGTAAAGGGAATTCAAGGTTAGCAGGTACAAACAAATAAGCTGGTGTATTTAAATGTGGTGCTTGTAATTATTGTTCTTATTTGATTACTGGGGATACCATTACTTTACCTGCCAGAAATAACAAAATTTTAACTTTAAAAACTTTTATGAATTGTAACACAAAAGGGATTATTTATGTTGGGTTATGTAAAAATGTAATGCTTTTACATTGGCAAGAGTGAAAGAAAGGTTAAGCAGAGAATTTATGAGCACACCTATGATATTCGCATAAAATGTGAAACAAATTCTCTGTACAAACACACAAAAACTTGTCCTGAAGCTGAATTTCAGTTTTTATATTAGAGGTTGTGCCAAAGGACCCCAGGGGCGGTATGTGGGAGACTTTAGTTGAATACAGGGAATTATACTGGCAAGTGGTGTTGGAGGCCAGTAAATTCCCTGGTTTAAATGACATGATCTCACTTGCCCTGTATTAAAAATGAGATCAGCAAAATTGTGACTTTAATGTGTAATAATCCTCCTTGTCAGTAGAGGGCAGTAACTCAATGCATTTCTATGTACAATGATTGTTTTACTGGCTGTTTTTAAAATTTGGATGAGTATATAAAAGCAGTTAACTGAATGTATTAGTGTAATCTGATGAAGTTGTGGGCCAACGTATGGTGATTTGATTCAGCGTTATTTTTCGAGTGAACTGTTCGGCTTAATAAATTTGTTTGCCTACCTAGCAGTGGTTCAGGGTGCTTTGTTTCTATTTACTGGTTTGTTCTGCATCCTCCGTTTTTGGTTACTAGTAACGATGGGATGGAATCACCTGCTGGGAGTGTGGCAAGCAATGGAGCAAAGACTAATGAAGTCGGTGAGCTCAGGAAGCTTATCGGACAGCTCACTCAACTTGTGGGGCTTTTGACCCCAGTCAGCCAATCTTTGGCCTCGGTATTGACGTCTGTATTGGAACCAGGAAACCAGGAAGTGCATCGGAGTGTTGAGGCGAGAGAGGCGGGCTGTTGGTGAGGAAAATGATTCCAGAGATGTAGAAAGGCGAAATGGAGCAGGATCCAGCAGTCTGGATGGTTTCCCTCATTTTGCTTGAAGAAACCGACCACGGACAATCTGAGCAGCCTAACTATGTTAGAAAAATGTGTGAAGGAGTTCGTTTTGGCCCTGGTGGTAGTTTAAACTCTACAGGTACAAAAGACATTTCAGTGACTTATTCAATGTTGTTTATGATTTTGCTAGCAAAAACAACACCAATGATAAACTACAAGGAACTTTTTCTCAAAAGCTTGATGACCTGGACTATTTTTTATACAAATGCAAAATGTTAGAAATGGATAACACTTATTTAAAGTATTGTTTAGAACAGAAAATTGTGCCCAAAGGGCTTAGGGTATGCAAATACCCTAACAAGGTTAATGGAAGGTACAGAGTTTTATTTTGAACTAATAGAGGCTTTTGATAATTGTGGTTTTGATATAATGAGGGCTATCATTAAAAACAATGAGGTAGAAATAAAGAAGTTGCAAGAAACTGTAGAATGTATAAACAAGGACATTACTCACGATTTACTATTTACAGTGGAAAGAGAGAAGCAAATATCATAAACTATTAAATAATTTAGAAAGTAAATGTTTGGAGGTTAAAACAGAAAATTAAACAAGATTGAGAGAGATTTAAATGAATACAAAACAAAGAAACAATACCCGAAGCCTAAGAATTGGGTGAGAAATGTTAGAAATTATGACATTAATCACTTCAGAGAACCTAACAATGACATTTCTGACAATGAATTGCCTTTAGAGAATGATTATGATGCTGCATTTCCACCTTTAAGGCGGTCTGAGAGACTTATGCACAGGAACCTGTTACTTACAATTCAAAAACTACAAAACCAGAAACTGGGGAGCTCAGGAAAGGAGACGACCAGTCTGGGAATAATTACAAACTGTGGTTTTAAATACAGTTATAAAGATTTTAATATTTTTAATTATACAGATGTAGCAATTAACAGTAGTCATTTTGAACTATTGACAAAAGGTTTTGGTTTTATACCTAGAGAGAAAACAAATATTTTTAAACTTTTAATTGATATTAAATTATTTATCAGGAAGAAAAACTTAGAATTATATTTTAAAGGAAATGGTGTCAACATGAACAATGTAGAATTGCGACGTAAGAGCACCTTTAATCCGCCAACACACCCTCAGCTAAGAAACTTTGAATTGAGCTTGGAACACGAGCTTAGGAAAATTCTGAGTTGTCACAAAGTGCAGTCTAATTTAACAGACCCAGAGTTGAAAACTTTGAAATCATTAAGTGAGAACAAGAATATAAGAATTATGAAGCCCGATAAGGGCGGGGGGGTTGTGCTTATGGATGCCATTAATTATGAGAGCAAAATGTTTGACATATTAAATGATAATACCAAATACACCAGAATATCCTTGAATGAAATTAATATTGCCTACAAGCGAATTTATGTTATTTTAAATGACTTATTAATGGATGGAGTTATTGACATGAGTACTTTTAAATATTTGCATGTAGACAAACCTAGAATACCCTCCATATTTGGGATACCAAAGGTGCATAAAGATGAAAGTGACCCACCTTTGAGAGTGATAGTGTCAGCCGAAGGTTCGGTCACTGCACCTTTGGCCAAGTACATTGACCAGAAGATAAAAAAGCTTGTTTGTGACAACAATGTTATTTTAAAAGATTCGTGGCATTTCTTAGGAAAACTAAATGAATCACTTGCAAATGAAACAAAAGGTTTTGGTACCTTGGATGTGATTGACTTATTTACAAGTATACCCCATGATGTAGGCCTTGAATGGTTCGAAGAAATGCTTCTTGAATCCAAACTACTAGGGCACAATGAGTTCAGAACTGTATTGTTATTAATGGAGATTGTCCTAAAGAATAATTTTTATTCTTTCAGGGCGAGTATTTTCGACAAACTAAAGGTGTGGCGATGGGGGCACACTGTGCTCCCACTTATGCTAACACTATAATGTCCTTCTGGGAGAATAAGTTTGTACTGAATTCAGAATATAGTAGTTTATGGAAGTTGTATGGTAGATTTCTGGACGACTTGTGTTTCTTATGGGCAGGCACTCAAGATGAATTTGGTAGCTTTGTGGAATACCTAAATGGTACCACAGAATTTTTAAAATTCACTCACAAATTCACTACTGATGAATTGAAATACCTTGATGTTAACATATCTAAAACTGAGTATGGCTTTGAGTCTAGAATTTATAGAAAAGAGACCTTTTCTAATTCTTATCTGCACTACTCAAGTTCGCACCCCACACCAGAAAAGGAGTGTTATAAAAGGGCAATTTGTGCGCTTGTGTAGAATGACTTCTGATGATGCATGTTATGGTAACGAATGTAAAAACCTGAGAAACATGTTCCTGAATAGAGGCTACCGGAAGAGCTCATTGATAGAGTTTCCAAAGAAGTCAGTGATGGGAGGAAGGAAGGTTTGCCCCTGTATTGGGTAAAATTGAAGATGTTGCAACTCAACAAGTCACAAACAAGAATGTAGATGGGTTAAATAATGAATTCGTATCAGGTATCATTACCACATATGATGGACAAGCTGGTGTGATCAAAAGAATTTTTGACAAAGAGTGGATTAACTTTTCTAAAGTTTCTGACTTAAATCACATTTTCCAGGGTGAAATAAAACATATTTATAGGAAAGGGAACACCCTGAAGGATATTTTTGAAAGAGGTAGTAAAGGGAATTCAAGGTTAGCAGGTACAAACAAAAAGCTGGTGTATTTAAATGTGGTGCTTGTAATTATTGTTCTTATTTGATTACTGGGGATACCATTACTTTACCTGCCAGAAATAACAAAATTTTAACTTTAAAAACTTTTGAATTGTAACACAAAAGGGATTATTTATGTTGGGTTATGTAAAAATGTAATGCTTTTACATTGGCAAGAGTGAAAGAAAGGTTAAGCAGAGAATTTATGAGCACACCTATGATATTCGTATAAAATGTGAAACAAATTCTCTGTACAAACACACAAAAACTTGTCCTGAAGCTGAATTTCAGTTTTTATATTAGAGGTTGTGCCAAAGGACCCCAGGGCGGTATGTGGGAGACTTTAGTTGAATACAGGGAATTATACTGGCAAGTGGTGTTGGAGGCCAGTAAATTCCCTGGTTTAAATGACATGATCTCACTTGCCCCTGTATTAAAATGAGATCAGCAAAATTGTGACTTTAATGTGTAATAATCCTCCTTGTCAGTAGAGGGCAGTAACTCAATGCATTTCTATGTACAATGATTGTTTTTACTGGCTGTTTTTTAAAATTTGGATGAGTATATAAAAGCAGTTAACTGAATGTATTAGTGTAATCTGATGAAGTTGTGGACGAAAACGTATGGTGATTTGATTCAGCGTTATTTTTCGAGTGAACTGTTCGGCTTAATAAATTTGTTTGCCTACCTAGCAGTGGTTCAGGGTGCTTTGTTTCTGTTTACTGGTTTGTTCTGCATCCTCCGTTTTTTGGTTACTAGTAACTGTCGGAGGGAAGCACCTGCTGGGAGTGTGGCAAGCAATGGAGCAAAGACTAATGAAGTCGGTGAGCTCAGGAAGCTTATCGGACAGCTCACTCAACTTGTGGGGCTTTTGACCCCAGTCAGCCAATCTTTGGCCTCGGTATTGACGTCTGTATTGGAACCAGGAAACCAGGAAGTGCATCGGAGTGTTGAGGCGCGAGAGAGACGGGCTGTTGGTGAGGAAAATGATTCCAGAGATGTAGAAAGACGAAATGGAGCAGGATCCAGCAGTCTGGATGGTTTCCCTCGGATTTTGCTTGAAGAAACCGACCACGGACAATCTGAGCAGCCTAACTATGTTAGAAAAATGTGTGAAGGAGTTCGTTTTGGCCCTGGTGGTAGTTTAAACTCTACAGGTACAAAAAGACATTTCAGTGACTTATTCAATGTTGTTTATGATTTTGCTAGCAAAAACAACACCAATGATAAACTACAAGGAACTTTTTCTCAAAAGCTTGATGACCTGGACTATTTTTTATACAAATGCAAAATGTTAGAAATGGATAACACTTATTTAAAGTATTGTTTAGAACAGAAAATTGTGCCCAAAGGGCTTAGGGTATGCAAATACCCTAACAAGGTTGTGGAAGGTACAGAGTTTTATTTTGAACTAATAGAGGCTTTTGATAATTGTGGTTTTGATATAATGAGGGCTATCATTAAAAACAATGAGGTAGAAATAAAGAAGTTGCAAGAAACTGTAGAATGTATAAACAAGGACATTACTCACGATTTACTATTTACAGTGGACGAAGAGAGAAGCAAATATCATAAACTATTAAATAATTTAGAAAGTAAATGTTTGGAGGTTAAAACAGAAAATTAAACAAGATTGAGAGAGATTTAAATGAATACAAAACAAAGAAACAATACCGAAGCCTAAGAATTGGGTGAGAAATGTTAGAAATTATGACATTAATCACTTCAGAGAACCTAACAATGACATTTCTGACAATGAATTGCCTTTAGAGAATGATTATGATGCTGCATTTCCACCTTTAAGGCGGTCTGAGAGACTTATGCACAGGAACCTGTTACTTACAATTCAAAAACTACAAAACCAGAAACTGGGGAGCTCAGGAAAGGAGACGACCAGTCTGGGAATAATTACAAACTGTGGTTTTAAATACAGTTATAAAGATTTTAATATTTTTAATTATACAGATGTAGCAATTAACAGTAGTCATTTTGAACTATTGACAAAAGGTTTTGGTTTTATACCTAGAGAGAAAACAAATATTTTTAAACTTTTAATTGATATTAAATTATTTATCAGGAAGAAAAACTTAGAATTATATTTTAAAGGAAATGGTGTCAACATGAACAATGTAGAATTGCATGTAAGAGCACCTTTAATCCCCAACACACCCTCAGCTAAGAAACTTTGAATTGAGCTTGGAACACGAGCTTAGGAAAATTCTGAGTTGTCACAAAGTGCAGTCTAATTTAACAGACCCAGAGTTGAAAACTTTGAAATCATTAAGTGAGAACAAGAATATAAGAATTATGAAGCCCGATAAGGGCGGGGTTAATGCTTATGGATGCCATTAATTATGAGAGCAAAATGTTTGACATATTAAATGATAATACCAAATACACCAGAATATCCTTGAATGAAATTAATATTGCCTACAAGCGAATTTATGTTATTTTAAATGACTTATTAATGGATGGAGTTATTGACATGAGTACTTTTAAATATTTGCATGTAGACAAACCTAGAATACCCTCCATATTTGGGATACCAAAGGTGCATAAAGATGAAAGTGACCCACCTTTGAGAGTGATAGTGTCAGCGAAGGTTCGGTCACTGCACCTTTGGCCAAGTACATTGACCAGAAGATAAAAAGCTTGTTTGTGACAACAATGTTATTTTAAAAGATTCGTGGCATTTCTTAGGAAAACTAAATGAATCACTTGCAAATGAAACAAAAGGTTTTGGTACCTTGGATGTGATTGACTTATTTACAAGTATACCCCATGATGTAGGCCTTGAATGGTTCGAAGAAATGCTTCTTGAATCCAAACTACTAGGGCACAATGAGTTCAGAACTGTATTGTTATTAATGGAGATTGTCCTAAAGAATAATTTTATATTCTTTCAGGGAGTATTTTCGACAAACTAAAGGTGTGGCGATGGGGCACACTGTGCTCCCACTTATGCTAACACTATAATGTCCTTCTGGGAGAATAAGTTTGTACTGAATTCAGAATATAGTAGTTTATGGAAGTTGTATGGTAGATTTCTGGACTTGTGTTTCTTATGGGCAGGCACTCAAGATGAATTTGGTAGCTTTGTGGAATACCTAAATGGTACCACAGAATTTTTAAAATTCACTCACAAATTCACTACTGATGAATTGAAATACCTTGATGTTAACATATCTAAAACTGAGTATGGCTTTGAGTCTAGAATTTATAGAAAAGAGACCTTTTCTAATTCTTATCTGCACTACTCAAGTTCGCACCCCACACCAGAAAAGGAGTGTTATAAAAGGGCAATTTGTGCTTGTGTAGAATGACTTCTGATGATGCATGTTATGGTAGCGAATGTAAAACCTGAGAAACATGTTCCTGAATAGAGGCTACCGGAAGAGCTCATTGATAGAGTTTCCAAAGAAGTCAGTGATGGGAGGAAGGGAAGGTTTGCCCTGTATTGGGTAAAATTGAAGATGTTGCAACTCAACAAGTCACAAACAAGAATGTAGATGGGTTAAATAATGAATTCGTATCAGGTATCATTACCACATATGATGGACAAGCTGGTGTGATCAAAAGAATTTTTGACAAAGAGTGGATTAACTTTTCTAAAGTTTCTGACTTAAATCACATTTTCCAGGGTGAAATAAAACATATTTATAGGAAAGGGAACACCCTGAAGGATATTTTTGAAAGAGGTAGTAAAGGGAATTCAAGGTTAGCAGGTACAAACAAATAAGCTGGTGTATTTAAATGTGGTGCTTGTAATTATTGTTCTTATTTGATTACTGGGGATACCATTACTTTACCTGCCAGAAATAACAAAATTTTAACTTTAAAAACTTTTGAATTGTAACACAAAAGGGATTATTTATGTTGGGTTATGTAAAAATGTAATGCTTTTACATTGGCAAGAGTGAAAGAAAGGTTAAGCAGAGAATTTATGAGCACACCTATGATATTCGCATAAAATGTGAAACAAATTCTCTGTACAAACACACAAAAACTTGTCCTGAAGCTGAATTTCAGTTTTTTATATTAGAGGGTGTGCCAAAGGACCCCAGGGGCGGTATGTGGGAGACTTTAGTTGAATACAGGGAATTATACTGGCAAGTGGTGTTGGAGGCCAGTAAATTCCCTGGTTTAAATGACATGATCTCACTTGCCCCTGTATTAAAAATGAGATCAGCAAAATTGTGACTTTAATGTGTAATAATCCTCCTTGTCAGTAGAGGGCAGTAACTCAATGCATTTCTATGTACAATGATTGTTTTTACTGGCTGTTTTTTAAAATTTGGATGAGTATATAAAAGCAGTTAACTGAATGTATTAGTGTAATCTGATGAAGTTGTGGACGAAAACGTATGGTGATTTGATTCAGCGTTATTTTTTCGAGTGAACTGTTCGGCTTAATAAATTTGTTTGCCTACCTAGCAGTGGTTCAGGGTGCTTTGTTTCTGTTTACTGGTTTGTTCTGCATCCTCCGTTTTTTGGTTACATATGAGGATGGTGTTTATCAGACAGTCCATATGGTGTCATATTAAGCATGTGTACCATATGTGGCTGTGGCTATGTTTACATTGGTTGTGGGTATGAACTTTAACACAGGTGCATGTTACTCTGTGCTGTGACCCACTATAATCACAGGTACATGTGTATTCCCCCATACAAAATATAGTCCAGTGTTGTGGCAGTCTGCCTGTAGTTTGCACAGTGCTTTGTGACATACCTAGCACCCTAGTGTAATTACCCAGTGTGCTGATATGTCTAGTTATTTGCAAGACATACTGCTGCCAGGTCACCATAACTGTTGTGTATTTCTGACAAAGCAGTTGGATTCTGTACAGATGTATGTCACTAACTACTGGGTAGTATGTGGCCATGTGACCCCTGCACCACCAGGTATTATGTGTCAGGACAGACTGGCGTGTGTGCATGCATAAACTGTGTGGGCATACGTAGTCCAGTATTTACGTGATATACCCATGTGCATGGCTATCAACATCCACATCTCTCACATGAAGGGGATATGTGTACACCTCTGGACTGATCACAGAGTGCCAGACTGTCCACATATATTGGTCATATCTCTGCTGTAGTCCACAGGATCATTACTATGCTAACAATGGTACTATACTATGATGTCCTTAGGATGTCTGTCAGTAGCCAATGGCGCACATGTTAAAAGCAGATGTGACCTCCCAAGCACAACATGTCTCTTAAGACAACCCCTATTACAGTAGCAACAGTCTACATATATACCTGCAATACATACATGACATCCCCTTGCACTAAGAGGTTGGGACTATTGGGGCTGAGGTAGGACTCCACTCCATGTTCTGGACATATGGTGAACATATATGTATATGTGCATATATATATATATATATATATATATATATATATATATATATATATATATATATATATATATACACACACATATAAAAACCCACATATATACATATACACAGCAATATATGTCTACACATATACAGATATAGATACATATGCACATATACTTATGGATAGCTACATATATATCAACAGTAATAGGTATATCTTAATAGATATGTATGCACATATAGTTATATATATATATCTATATATATATATATATATATATATATATATATATATATATATATATATATATAGATAAATAGGTATATCTGTACACATAGGCTGTGCATACATATATATCTATATATACATATATCTATATATGCATGTATGTATGTATGTATATATATATATACATATATATATATATATATATATATATATGCATACATACATACATACACATATAAAAACCCAAATATATACATATATACAGCAATATATGTCTACACATATACAGATATAGATACATATGCACATATACTTATGGATAGCTACATATATATCAACAGTAATAGGTATATCTTAATAGATATGTATGCACATATAGTTATAGATATCTGTATATTTATCTACATAAACAGGTATATCTGTACACATAGGATGCACATACATATATATCTATATATACATATATCTATATATACATGTATATATATATATATATATATATATCTGTATGTATACACAAAGAGATCTACACACGGCTATATATATATATATATATATATATATATATATATATATATATATATATATATATATGATGCATTACACAGATGTGCAGACAGACATATGTATGAATATACATGTGTATGTACATATAGACATATATCAACATATGTATATGTATATATCCATATTCCTGTCATGTGTAAACATCACGGTTGTGTATACCTTCCCAGGTGTATCTCACTGTATGTATGTGATATGTGTACAAGTATAGGCAATTATTCAATACTAATCAATACCACTTTATGATGACCACTGTCACCATCAACCATACAGGTAACTGATACCACAATCCAACCCAGTTATGCATGTGCTGTGTGCAGCCTACCTGTAACACATTGGACACATGGTCAAGTTAGTTAGCAATGATAGGCCCAGGTCTCTCAGACGTGTGTCTGCCTGTTATGTGTCTGTTAATGTGTATATAATGGTATGTCACACTATGTATTGTCCATATACAACCATTACATCCCCCATTAGCATACTGTACATGTCTGGGGATATTCTGCATGTAACATGTAACCTGGAACACACCTCACCCTAAACACTGTATGGTGTGTGCAATGAAAGCCACACATTTCAGTAGCACTACATTCCTAGGTAGAGGTCGAGTCCCAGTGTTGCCAAGTAAGAGTGTGCATGTATGTGGATGGGTCTACATCAGATTGCAGATTACACATGTTCCAGCGGGTCACCTGTCCATGTGGCACAGGCAACAACTGTTATACAAACCTGTGACGTGTTCAATTGTACCCCAGATATGTCACAGCCATGGTGTCACTACAGTGCCATACCCCTTGTGGAATATGACTACAGACCATCCTCCTGCTGACACATTTACACCTACAACACAATTGGATAACATTATGGAGACCACAATCAACCAGTGTTACTAACAGCTATAATGCATCATTGCTGGATGGCTACACTACCTGACATGTATGCATTAAACATTACTCCTGACAACATGTTACACTGCAGTACTTTGGTACACTGTAGTACAGTCACCGTATGCATCAGAACCATATTAGCCTGTCCCTGCATCAATGCTATA